>NC_056746.1:1172841833-1173141833 GCF_019279795.1 Protopterus annectens
CTGTTTTTCCATTTCGCAATTGTGCAATTCCTTTATCTCCATTCACATTACTCCCTGACCACTAACACATTATTTTCATTTTGGAAAACAACTATTATTATACCAGTCCCTAAGAAAAAACAGTTATCTCTTCTTTTTCAGGCTTAGGTACAACATACCTCTTGTCTTACTTTTAGCAAACTATTAGAAAAAGCTATGACCAAGCAGGTCATTGACTATCTTCAATCCAGTAACTTGTTAAACCTTCAGCACCATAAGTTCATATGAGGGCATGTCACTTTCACTGCCCCCTCCCACCCACTTGTAGCAGCTTCATACACAATAGAGGATGATTCAGTGTATACTATTTAATAACCTAAGCAAAGCTTTTGACATTAACTAATGAGCATTATGTGTCATGGGTTTAACTATAGCTTGAAAAATTTAAAACACTTGTTGCCTATAAAGTCAAGATCCCTGGCAGGAAAAGTGATTGAGATTAGATCCATCTTTGAATATCACAACAGCAACAGCTATAATGGATAAACGTTTCTTACCATTGATTCCTGGTGCAAGCACAAAAATCAGAAAGTGCATTACTCTTTTTCATATAATATGAATCATTTTAATCTATCCCACTTCTTTTCTGCTCTTTAGTGCGTGGACAGCATAACAATAAATCATATTTAACTAAGCTTGGCAATTCATTTCTTTAATGAGGCCTCCCTTTCTTTTCTTTCTAAGATTTATTTCTTTATATACTCTTTGTTGACTAGGTTAGTCCCATCAGGCCAGTGCACTCTTTTCAAGGAAGACCTGAGGTAGCATTCATAATTACTAAGGAAAATTTAGCCAGGGCATCAGGGAACCTCCCCTACTCTTTTTCGTATGGGGACACTAATCGTTGTGATATTTCAGGTTGCTGGTCCGAGCACAGGGGCAGCTCAGAGAAACTGGGAAAAGATATGGAGTTGTTTCCAAACAAAAATCAGATAGAATCACATAAAAGAAGTGAATCTTTCAGTTTAGAAGTTGTAAAGGACATGAGGAAGTATATAAATATATCTGAGAATCATAGTGACGTTTTAAAGGTGGGTGAGCTTTTAAAGGAGAGTTTAATGAGTGATAGTGATGTGAAGACAGTCGAGCCTTTGCAGAAATGCCATGTGGTGATGGAAGTAGAAAAGAAGGTTACTCCAGTGATGGATTCTGAGGATATCTTCCTGCAAAACCTCTTCAGGGAAGAGGATTCAGTACATGCATGTGTTGTTACAACTCTCCAGTTGGGAGGGATGATTTACTTATGGACTTGGCATATGTAAATGATCCAGAAAGTGGTAAAGACATTTCCTGGGGTGAAATTAATGACGGAATACAGAGACAGGATGGTCAGCAAGCAGAACTGACAGTGAAGAAGTTGTGTACAGAAAGGTGAAGACAAGAATGCAGAAAGTAAATGAAGAGAAGAAAGATTCCATAATTAAGAATATAAGTCATAAAAAATAAGAAGAGAAAAAAGAGGATATTGAACTGGACAGATACAAGATATGGTTTGAAATTATTACTTCTCTTAGAACTAAAGCAAATGAGGTAAGAGCTTTTATACATATAAATAAAGAAACGTATTGTGACATTATTTTTGAATCTGGACAGTTGATGGAGAAATTTATAGGAGAATATGAAAAAAGAAAGACTATTTCCATTGGAATCAGTATGCTTTAAAGACTTTTTTCAGAGAAACAAGGAAAAAGATTTATATACAATATAGAAATGAAGTAGAGAAAGAGATTTCAAAAGAACATTTATTGAAAATATACAAAGATGTATTATAAATGTCAAAAGTATATGACAAAAGAGGGTTATGGACTGGGGTGTGGGACTATCCTGTGATATTGAATGTAGAAAATGAAAAAAATGTACATATTCCTAGTATTATAAATATGGAGTGGGACAAAGGTATGGTGAGATATTTAGGTCAGCCAAAAACTTGTTTTCTTTGTGTTAAATCTGATAATTTTATTAACAATTGTGAAAAGAGAAAATGTTATAAATGTGGAGAGACTGGGCATAATATGAAGACGTGTGAGTTAAAATGTTATAAATGTAAAAAGACAGGGCATTTAGGTATGGAATGTGAAGAGAGACAGAGAATGTGGATACACAGACTGTTCAGAGGCAAGTCAGTAGATACTTAGAAATTGAATCTGAGGTTATAGATACAAAAATAGATTTAATTCAGACAGATGTTCCAGAAAGTGAACAGGAGAAATGAAAAGATGACAATGAAAAAAAAACAGTATTAGAAGAAGAAGGCTTAGATGTTAGTGATGTGGAAGATATAAAATGGAATATAGTTAAACAAAAAAATAAGTTATATTGGTAAAAGAGTACGGGAAAGAAAAAATGTAGAAGGCCATATTAAAGAAAAAAATAAAGGGAAGGGAGAAAATAAATAAATAAGATATTGCTACTGGTAACATTTTGGCAATAAATGTTAACAGTTTAAAAAGTTTGGTAAGGAGGATAGGTATTATTGAGCAGTGTAAATATCAGAATAGTGACATTATTATTTTGCAGGATT
Source organism: Protopterus annectens (assembly GCF_019279795.1). NCBI lineage: Eukaryota > Metazoa > Chordata > Ceratodontiformes > Protopteridae > Protopterus > Protopterus annectens. The sequence continues at coordinate 1,172,844,394 of NC_056746.1, forward strand.
ATAGAGTTTTAACTAAAGAAGAAAGATATCAAACTGAAATGTAGTGGGGAAATAATGTGATTTGGAATTTGGGAAAGAGACTTGTTCATAGATAGTTATTTTGTACAAGGATATGATAAAAGTTTTAGATACTATTTTGGTTTTATTGGGTAAAATTACTGTTATTGATATAAGATGGAATGATCAGATTTTGAGAATCATCAGAATTTACACTTATGTGATAAAACGAGAGAGAGAGAAAGGATAAGTTCAAAAATTTAATTCAATATGTTGCTATAAATATGGAGATATTTATTTATTTATTTGCGCTTGTTTACCAGGATGGTCCACTGGGCCAAAATGAGTCCATTTCCAGTGGAGGTCCGGGGAGAAAAGCTCCACAGTGAAATGAACAATGCATAAAATCAAATACATAGATACACATATCAATGTAGTACACTAATACTTTGGTAATACATCAATACAAATATCAGTACAATAAATCAAATCAATACACATGTCAAAACATCAGTATATACTATGTACAGAAGGAGTTTATCATAATGAGTATAGTAGTGCAAGAGCTGCTGAAGCAACGGAATGAAATAGATAATAATCAGAGACATTATAAGGTTACTATGAAAAGGTAGAATGTTTTATAAAAGTTGATATAGGTTGGTATAGTTGGTTATATCTTTGATAATAGACTCTTAGAGCATGTTGTGCATTATTGCCTAAGAGAAATTGTAAACTTGCATGAAGCTGAGCCGTAAAGAACCAGCTAAGAAAGGCAGAATGATAGAGGAGCTAGAGATTATACAGAGAAGTGATTAATGAGGATTTTAGGTATTATCAAGTAGTGGGAAGTGTAGGTTTGGCACAAGTGCAGTGCCATAGAGAGGAAAGGTGTTGTTTCAGGCAATGTTTAAAGAGGCTGGATTACTGCTGATCCTGAGAGATGGTGGAAGGGTATTCCATAGTTTAGAAATAGTAAAGGAGTAGAGCATCTGACTGGCAGAAAGATTAGGCTTTTCAACGTTCAGGAGCATTTGACTTTTGGACCAAAGTTGTCTATTTGAATGGTATTGAGTGAATAGGGAAGAAAGGGCAGGGCAGTTTGATGGTCTGAATATAAGTTCATGTGCATTGGTTAATTGTAGATATGTAAGATAGTGTGGGAGTTCTAGCCAGTTTAGTAGGAGTAGTGAGGCACAATGTTGGGATGAATACTTTGCATTGGTCACAAATTTTGCAATCTTATTATAGCATGAGTCAAGTTTGGATTTAAGAGAAGAGTGGATATTGGTAAAAAGAGGGGCACAGTATAATAGGGATGGTAGCAGAAAGGAAGTGGCCAGGGATAGTTTAGTGGGAGGTTGAGGAAGTATTTCTAAGGCAAACTGCTATAAAATTGTAAAAACAAGCTCACAAAGCATAGGGATTGAACCTGGTGTTTGTTTAGATGAGATTACTCACCTGCAAGTTAATTATTCAGAAGTTACATCTTGAAACCTGGGCTCTAGTGGCTTAGTGTAAACCCTTAGTATAAACCCCCCACCCCCATTCTATCCCTGTTACAAAGGTTTGAAATAACCCTTGTCTGGTGCCTTTAATTTCAAATTCCTAGTGCTGTAGGACCTTGTTACCGGCCTCTACCTCCTGAGGTATGTATTAAGCTGTTATTCATTGTTCCTAATAGACTGTCAAATGTATTTAAGTTGAATTGTGTGATTTAATAGTAACTGATGTAACTCTTTTTTGCTACATAGCTACATAATGCAGTATTGAATGGCATGAATATTGTAGCTACTTGTTTCTTTAAAGCTAAGTTGTGTCTCTATAGCTAAATGTGTTTGGTAACCAGACTTTAGTATGACAAGCTCTTTGCAGAGCTGTTCATTAGAGTGAAAATTGAGAGCCTTCTGTATATTTTTTGAGAAGCAGGATATTCAACATTCAGCATTTTTTGACTCTCAGTCATAAGGCACTGTTGCAGTAAAATGCTAATATGTTATAATGATTTATGCTATATGTAAAGATATGTGAAGATTTTACTAACATAGTTTAGGGGTTTCCTCGGGTAGTCTAATGTTGTTTAAGCTACACAGCTGCTTCTGACTGCCTCTGAAATCAAGCTCTCTCTCTATCCCTCCCAGGTCTTCCCCTGCACAGCGTAAGGCAGAAAAGAACTTCGCCCTTTTCGAGCGACTACTCTACTTTTGCCCACAACCTGTAAAAACAAAACAGGTCATTATCTGGTCATTTTAGTATAGACTTTAAAGTAAAGCATTATTTAAGGGTCCTCAGCACTAGCACAAATCTCCCTAGGCTTACCCAAACAAAAAATCCAAGCTTGTTTGCATGTACTCCACTTCAACTACAGAACACACTCTAAAACTAAGGCAAACTGCTATAAAATTGTAAAAACAAGCTCCCAAAGCATAGGCATTGAACCTGGTGTTTGTTTAGATGAGATTACTCACCTGCAAGTTAATTATTCAGGAGTTACATCTTGAAACCTGGGCTCTAGTGGCTTAGTGTAAACCCGCTCTGCAGCACTTAAGCCGCCTGCTCGCTCCGCTCCCCGCCCTGCCCCCTATTCCCACCCGCCCCCAGTACTCATACTTTTATAACCTCAAACCACTCCCCCTACTGTCCACTATCTTCCTGTACCTCCCTACCGCCCTCTAAGATCAAACGGAATATGACACCACCTGGGAAGCTTATCATACTAACTCTTTTTCCCTTCCTACTTGTCCCTTACCTAGCTACCCTATATGAAACCTGGTCTTACATAGGCTTCCACCACCCAGGCTACCAAACCAACCCCTCCCCCATAATTAACAACAGAGGCCATGACTCAACTCCCTACTCACCCACCTTGTTAGAACTCGAACGCTATGTAATTATCAAACCTACCAATATTAGGCCAAATGATAAACATTACTACAAACTTCTACTCAAAGCCCTCAAATTCATTACCACTCTGAATCACAGACTAGCCACAGATGGTGATATCCACCCCAACCCTGGCCCTTCCCCTCCACCCAATTGTAATTCCACCCTATCCTCCCCTCCACTTCTCAATCTAAACTCTAGACACTTTAACTCTCTACTGACCTGTCATCTAAACATCAGAAGTGTAAACAATAAGATTCACAACCTACATGCCCTTTTAGCTACTTGTTCCCCAGACCTACTATGTCTCACAGAAACCTGGCTTAAACCAAGTACGAAAGACACACAGATAATCCCACCAGGGTATGATATACTAAGAGCAGACCGAATAACTCGTAAAGGTGGCGGTGTAGCCATACTCTACAAAAATACATTACAAATCTCCCTTGCCTCTCCACAACCCCTCCTAACAAACAATGCCGAAATTCTACTTGTAAAACTTCAACCAAACAAACATAAAAGCATAAATATAGCATGTATTTACATCCCCCCAGGCAACAATAATAACAAAACCTTAGAGGACTTTCTCCACTGGTTAACTCAAACTCACCCCAGGAATCCATAGTGTTAGGTGACTTCAACATCGATTGGAATTCCTTCTCATCTAGCTCCCCATCTAGCAGCATAAATCTACATGGCTTTTCTCAGCTCATATCCACTCCTACCAGACTAGGTAAACCCCAAAACAAAGACAGCATCCTGGACTGGATCCTTACTAATAAAGATCCTGACCAGTACTCAGCAGGTACTCACCCAGAGGACATGAGTGATCACTTACTCACCTATGTTATCAAATTCAAGAAAATCACCCCTTCTTACAACCATAAAAAAATCAGGAACAATAATAAATTCAACGCCTCCATTTTTCAAACTGAACTTAAAGCCCACAGCTGGACAATACTCAAGTCTCTTCCTCTTGAAGAGGCAGTTATCTACTTCAACACCACCTTCCTCAAGATTCTAGATTCCCATGCTCCAATACGGTCCATTAGAACTAAAACCAAAACCGCACCATGGCTCTCTAAGGAAACAAAATCCAAAATCCTATCTAGAAACAAGATGTGGGTCACATGGCGTACCTCTAAAGACCCACACTCCCACCAAACCTTCCGGCAACCTAGAAATGAAACTAAAAGAATGATCTTAAATGATAAAAAACTTCTTCCTCCACCTCCAACACAAACACCTTAATAATCCACAAAAATTCTGGGCAGGCTTAAACAAGCTCCTGCACCCAGGCCAGGCAACCACCCCCACTCCAACAACTTGCAAACAACAGTGCCCTGTAAACATTGCTAACACATTCAATAGTTTCTTCACAGAAACTATACAATCCCTGGCCACACAATTCAAACAAACAACCAGCCCATTCCACTACCCATGCCAGCAGAATACTACAACTACATCAGATCATCTATTTACCTTCGATCCAGTACCTATATCCTTTATAACATCTCTTCTTAAAAAACTAAAACCCACTAAGCTAGCAGCTGACCTTCTCCCAGCTGAGTTTCTCCAAAAAGCAGCTGAGGCCATTTCCTATCCCGTCTCCATAATCATAAACCGTACCTTGTCAGAAGCCTTCATGGTACGCCCATTCACGCATGTTTCCACGCAGAAGACGCTCTAGCTGAGAATCGAACCGGACAGCGTCTTAATGATGATTATTTATTAGTGCAAATATTGAAATCCAAGTATAAAAAGAAATGATCATATATTTGGAATAATACAAGAAAGAGGTTATGGACCAATTATGAAATAAATAATTACCAAGAGAAAATTTTCTCATGGAAAATAAAACTTGATGAAATAGAAAAGGATAGAAGAAAGTGGTGCAATAATGTTATGAATAAGTATTTTCATGTATATCCATGGAGAGAATTATTGAGTATTAAAACTGCAGCAATACAAGATAGACTATCAAGAAGGACAGAAATGGGTGAATGTTAAGATTTTCTATGGAGACTTAGCATTCAAAAGCTTCTATTGAAGGCAAATATGACATATAAGATGAAAAAGGACAGAATTTGTTTTAATTGTAAAGAATTTGAGACTACTGAGTCTGTAGAAGAAGCAGAATGCTATGAAATGTTTAAAGGAATTGAAAATGTAAGTGAATTAAACATGATATGATTGAGTATGGTTATTATAAAGGAAAAGGTGAAAAGTATGTAACGAAAACTGATAAAAAATGTTTTATATAACTTGGTATTTTGGAATCAAAGAGTTAAGGAAATTTTATTTAATGAAAAATCAGATTTGGCAATAATGTTAAAAATAATAAGAGTTTGGTTATAGAAATTTAAATAAGGATCTTTAATTAAGAATATTTTTCTTTTTATTGTTTATTAACAAGATCATAAAAAATAGTTATCCATATAAATAATGAATATATTTTAAATATGTATTTAAGTATATTGTACATTTTTCTGTTTTTATAAATAAGGGATCCCTACTCTTTTTTTTAATAGGTGCCATGGGATCTTTTTCATTCACTTGAGCTACCACCACCTCAAGCAGACTGGGCTTCTGTTTAATATTTCATCTAAAAATCAATACACCCAAGATAGTAGCACCCCCCTCAAGCTACACTTCAGTGTTAGGACTGGAAAACTAATCCAAGTACCTAGGCTGGGAACAGAGGCTACCGCTTTTTGATCTACCAGTGGCAAAGGTAAGTGTTCTATCTTCTGGGCCACTAACAATACAGGTCAGAAAAATGCAGTCTGCTTTCTTCTGTTATGGTTTGCTTTGCCACCTTCCACAGAATACACCCCTCATCCACATCAAAAATAATTTATCTACACTCATTGTTTACAGCATACCCTTAAATGGAAATAATTTACACTCATTGTTTACCGCATAGGATCATAGGACCATAGGAGGTTACTAGGCTATTGGCCCTGAGGCCCTTATAAGCCTAGCCAAGAGTTTAGCCCATGTTTGGACAAGTCAGCACCCAAAGCTCCTGTCCAGTAGGGACACAGGTGGAATCCCAGGGGTGTATTTTCTGTTTCCCATCCAGTTATCCAGGTTGCACTTAAAAAGGGATAATGAGGTACTCTGCTTGCCGTGGAGAGGGAGTCTATTCCACAGAAGGGGAGTCTCTGGGACACAAATTTGTCCTGCCAACAAGTCCTATTGCTATCACAGACCAGGTTGAGGCTGCACGTATGAGTTAATAGAGTGGAGCTTGACTTGCGGATATGCAGCAGTCCCATCGATGCAGGGTCTAAGATTGCTTTGTATGCCAGACAGAGGTCATCTCTGAGGAGTCTGTATGAAACTGAATAGAAGGACAGGGCTTTTAGCCTATCTTTGTAGGGTAGATTTTTAAGGCTATGGATTCTCCTGGTGAGGAACCTCTGTGGTCTCTCCAGCTGCTGCATGTGCTTTGTGAGGTACATTCTGAAGGGGGCATTGTACTCAATAACTGGTTTTATAAGGGAAGAATACAGGGATGTTATGACCTTTTTGTCCCTGGATGAGATACCCTTACTTATGAGGTGGGCCATGTAGAAAGCTTTCCGTACAATGGAAGCAACATGGTGGTCAAAAGCCAGGTTGCTATCAACCTGAGTTCCCAAATCTCTTACTACTGATTGGGTATTTACGATGTTGTTATTAATGTGATATGTGTGGATGCCACTATCCCCAAAGGGGATGATCATGCATTTTTTGACATTCAGCTTGAGGCCATGTTTCTGGTACTAGTCATTTGTTTGGGTGAGACCCTCTTGGATGATGTTCACATCACTTGAGGAATTGATGACCACACCCAGCTTGCAGTCATCTGCAAACTTGGTCATCCATAACCCACTGGTTCTGGCCTGCACCTCAGAGAAGTATATCCTGCATAACAGAGGCCCCAAGACCAATACCTAAGGTACGCCACTTGTTACGGGTCTACTGCTTGAGGTAGCTTCTCCTCTTTTGATTAGGTGGGTTCTCTCAGTGAGCCAGTCTGCTACCCATCTGGTAACATATGGATTGATTCCTTCTTGAGAGAGTTTATCTATTATGCCCAAGTGAGGAATAGTGTTGAAGGCTTTGGCCAGGTCAAGGTAGGCAGTGTGCACCATCTTCCCCTCATCCATGGCTTTGGTGAATATAAAGCTAAGCATACTCTTAGATGGAAAAGGTTAACCAAGCTGCTGTTCCCATTAAGCATTATTGCACGCCCCCCCATTAAGTCCTCAACTGCCCAGATTTTTCAAGGCCATTGCTAATATAGTGATAATCTTCAGTCTTGTCCCTCTGTCAAAAGAAAGAGAGAGAGAGTAGTGTTACTCAGTTTTCTCTTTGGCTATTATACAGGGGGAAGAAGGGTTCACTTCCTTCATCCTTTCTATGATCACTATTCCAGATCAGTAGTCCATCTTGCTGGACGGAGTTTGAGGAACAAACTCAAACATGCAAATTAACTCCCTTTCCCCTTGTGCAGACCCTTACTTTACTTTTATGAATTATAGCATTTCAACACAGGAAAGTCATGGCAACTTCTGTGGAAGTTAGTTAGCTCAGTATCAGTTCAATATCTTGTAGCTCCAGATCTTTCAAAGGAAAAGCCAACAAACTGATAAATAAAAACTGCTTGATATACAAGCAGCAAATGTACATTGATGAGTTGCAATTCACCTGGGTCTTCACTGAACAAAGGTTTTTAACACCTAAGTAGTTAACAAGCTATTAAACTGGGCATGATAGCATGGATGTTTGAAACTGAGCCAATTTTCCAACAGCAAATCTTACTTTGCTTGAACTCAGATTTCATCACTTAAGTTTTAGCCTTATAGTGTTATGTTCTATCACTGGGGACTACTTGTCAACAAATGCAATACGAAGCTCTAAGTGAACTAAGAAACAACATTTGTGAAATGCATAATGACCTAGAGTGTTACATTCGACTGATGCAATATTTCTTTGTAAGGTTCAGATATCTTGGATGTGTGACCAGCCTCCAGGAAGTTTTTATTGTGTCTGCATTCTAAGAATAGGTGTGCCTTATGACATACAGTTCTATTTTTAAACTCTATATTATTTATAGGTGTAGACCTCAATATACTACACTCCCTTTATCTAATTAGAAACTAAAATATTTTGTAAATATTCTATAAGGTACTGAGCATTATTGTTCAATTGTCATTTTTTTAAATTATATTTAGCAGTACAAGAAACATATCATGGGCTTTTTGTAACAAATCATATGTGTATATTCACTTTCACTAAGAATTTCAAGAACTGTAATTTTTTTAAGTTTTTAGTATGGCAATGAATTCATAAACTGTCCCTGTAAATGGTTGGTTTCTTCATTGGTCTTCTATCTAGAGAATGTTTACTATACCTTCTGAATTTCTTCTGTTAGTCTTAGGACAGTTCTGGTTACACACCCATACTGTTCATAGGTTCATAGGTTCATAGAAGATTAATAGGCTAATGACTCAAGAACCCTTGCAACTCTAGACAGATTTATCCAGATTTTACCCAATTTTCTATCCTAGGGAAAAGATAACATGGGTCAGCAAGTGGGGTTTTCAATATTTTTACAGACTGCCTCTATCTATAAAGGACATGGGTGCCACCCAAGGAGTGAATTTACAATTTTCCCATCCCTTAGTCCAAATTACACTTGAAAATGGTCAGGGAAGGTGTCTGCTTAACGTGAATAAGAAGCATATTCCGGAGGAGGGGCAATCTCTGGGCCACATATCTGTCTCTCTAGCATGATCTCATTATGTCAGAGATCAGGTTTGGATCTTTGGAGCAGGTTAACTCTTGTGCAGCTAGATTTGCGAACATGCAACATTTCCATCAGGATTAAATCAGAGATTGCCTTGTAGGTCAGACATAGATCACCCCTCAGTAATTGGTAGGAAATTGAATATAGTGACAGAGCTTTTAAGTGGTCCACATATGACATATTGGTGATACCCTGCATTTTTTGGGATTTGATACCTCTGAGATCACTCCAACTGTTGCAGGTGCGTGACGAGGTATATGCGAAAGGTGTGAAATGATATGGGCTAGTGCCAGCATAGCCACCTGGAGTTCTATAAAGAATGATATGTCCTTTGAATATAAAACTGATTTATACAAGATGCTTGTGTTGAAAATGCATTAGAACTGTATAGCATTTGAATATCAAACTGATTTGCACAAATGCTTATGTTACAAATGTATTATAACTGTATGGCATTTAAATATCAAACTGATCTGTACAGAGGCTTATGTTACAAACATGTTAGAATGATATGGCATTTGAAAATCAAAATGTGTTTGTAAAGTTGTTAGTGTTAAAAAATGTATCAACAGTGGTTTCTGCTGAACAGAGAAGGAATATACACATGAGACTGTGTGTGTGTGTGTGTGTGTGTGTGTGTGTGTGTGTGTGTGTGTGTGTGTGTGTGTGTGTGTGTGTGTGTATATATATATATATATATATATATATATATATATATATATATATATATCTATGTGTGTGTGTATGTTAGCAAAGGACACTGGAAGAGAAGGGTTAACAGCTAGCTTACTTCTTACTTGAAAAAATATTGTTAATTGGACCACCTGTTGGACCATGGAAGTGCTTATCTCACAGCTCTGAATAGGACTGGAGACAGCATATCTGAAAGGAGTTTTTGTTCATTACCTCAGTAAAAAGAGGGGAAGCCCCAGACACTGCCATAAACATTAGCAACACTCTAAATATGCATCTTATCACATCTATGCTACTATTCTGTTTCAATCTTCAAAGGGAAATAGTGTTAGAACCTAGTCACAGGTGACCAGATGAGGTCATTCTTCCAGATACTTTGGAAATTTTAGATATTACAAAGATAAATCTCTCAGTATTGAGTATTCTGTCTTGTGCCCGACAACAAGAAGGACCATTCACCATATAATCTGTCTTGCTCCATTAAGTAAGTAGGAAATAGTAATTCTCCTAGATTCAGTCAGTAAAATATAGTGAAGCTTAGTTTAGATATTGTTTTTCTTTATTTGTCTGAGTCTATCCATAAATGTTATTTTTAATATTTTCTGTGATTTGAACTTTGTGGTTTACTGTAAATATATATTCAGTATTTTCTTGTTCTTTTATTAATTATTATTAAATATATTTCAAACTTTTTTTGTGGCTGGTCCTTTTGGAAAGTATTTAACCTTGGAGAGTGCTTATATTTATTTGGTGACACTGTGTGGGCCACTTCTGAAGACGTAGCCGTCTTGGTCAACTACAACCATTTCTATTAGTATTAATATTACACAGTATAATTGGACACCCTTCATTAAGGGCCTTAGAGTAACTGATTGTGGAATGTCTGGTAGCAGTGATAACTAAAAACGTAGAATCACAAAAGACTTCCAGAAGTAACGAATGGCAGACAATAAAAAAGAATAATCCATTTATTGTATTCAACTAAAGCGCTTTTTGTACGTAGCATGTACGAACTTGATCAGAAAAGGAACAGAGACTTAAAGTGCCATATAAATACCAAAAGCTCAAAGTTAGCTGATACATCAATTAAAATGCTAAACACATTAAAGACGTATTACTAAATCATAAAAGCTTACTATGTAATAAAGTTTGAACACTGTATTAAAGAGTTAAAATAGATGTTATATGCAGCACAAATATATCTAGGCATATTAGTATAACCCATGTTTAAAACAATCTATATTATAAATAACTATATTGTAAACATCAGAGCAGCAACAAAATTTTACCAGTCGTGAATTACTTGCATAAAAAACCTTAATCTGAAATCTAAATGTATATGTATAAATATAATATTGCTGCTCTAATGTTTACAATATAGTTATTTATAATATAGATTGTTTTAAACATGGGTTATACTAATATGTCTAGATATATTTGTGCTGCATATAATATCTATTTTAACTCTTTAATACAGTGTTCAAACTTTATTACACAGTAAGCTTTTATGATTTAGTAATACGCCTTTAATGTATTTAGCATTTTAATTGATGTATCAGCTGACTTTGAGCTTTTGGTATTTATATGGCACTTTAAGTCTCTCTTCCTTTTCTGATGAAGTTCGTACACGCTACATATGAAAAGCGCTTTAGTTGAATACAATAAACTGATTATTCTTTTTTATTGCCTGCCATTCGTTACTTTTAGCAGTGATAACTACCTTATACTCTGGGCAGAAGGAGGCAAAGCAGGCAAATCTGTGACAGCCTTTCCCAGGTGTGTGTGTGTGTGTGTGTGTGTGTGTGTGTGTGTGTGTGTGTGTGTGTGTGTGTGTGTGTGTGCGCTTGCGTATGTGTGTGTGTGAAAAATCAAATCTCACAGTGTGTGTGTGTGTCAGCTACATGTAGCAGAGATGTAAAGTACTGGTTTTACAAAGAGGGTGTTGGAGGACTTGGCTTGAACACTCAGCTGAGGAATTAACCCTGTAGCTGTGCTACTGGAGAGCCTTATTGAGGACCTGGAGGGATCAGACATAAAGAAATCCAGACCCCGGGCTGAATGCATTCCCTGTGTACTTGGTGCAGAGAGCTGCATCTGAAAATACTGTATCCATTTGCATTCCAAGTGAATGCTCCCTCTCCAGAGTCAGTGGTGAGGATTCAGGCTCCTTGATTACTGGCCCAAAAAGGGGTCATGACATATTGGTGAGCAGTGGTGGGATATTATTTGAACTTCTATAGCCTGTAAGCAGCTATTACTAAATGTGTTCTCTCAAGCAGCCACAAAGTAGATATACAGAGTTTCATTTCACAATACTTTTATTTATTTACTTTTGGTTAGCTTAGTTAGTCAGGGAGAGCAGGCAAGGATGTCAGCAGAGGATTATGGCAAACTGACAAGGAACCAGTTGACTGAGATGTGTCAAGCCAAAAGACTGGTGCATGCCAACCTGACTAAAGGGGAAATTATTGCAGCCTTAATCACAGCTGCAGCACAGACCAACAACCAGGAAGACAACCAATCTTAATTGATGATGTACAGCTCTCAAGAAACAGGACAGTTCACCTTTTCCTCAGAGGACTTAAAACCTGTATGGAGTTAAAGAGACTTGAAATGGAGGCCAAACAGTTGGAATTAGAATCAGCAGAGCAATGCAGCATTTGGAGGCTGAAGAAAAAGAGAGACTGAGACATTTGGAAGCTGAAATAAATGAGAGGCAGAGGCAACATGAAAAGGAAATGCTGACTCTTTGCCAGGGTCATGGAGGTAATGGAGAAGGGAGTAACTGTACCCCAGAAGCAATAAAGGTCAGTCTGCTTGTTCCTGAGTACCAAAAGGAGATCATTTTGATAGTTTTATTCATATATTCCAAAGAGTATGCAAACAGTATAATGTTGACCAAGGGCTCTGGGTACAGTTTCTCACCCCTTTACTCCATGGTAAAACTATAACTGTTGTTTCCAAACTGTCTGCTTCTGATTGTTTAGATTATGATAAAGTTAAGCACTGTTTATTACAATGTTTTCAGTTAACACCTGAGGCTTACAGAAAAAAAAGTTTTGTGAGCACAGATGCAAGGCAGATGAAAGTGCATGTGATTATATTGCTGAACTAAGCACTTTTTTCATAGCTGGGTTAGTGGGTGTCAGATCACCACTTTTCAAGGACTGACAGACCTTCTGGTGAGGGAACAAGCCCTTAGCACTTTGCCTGGAGACATGAGGATCTGGTTGGTAGACAGGCAATGCAACTCTGCAGATGAGCTGGGGAAAAAAGGGGATCTCTAATTAGCAAGTAGGGCATCACTGCATAGGAAGGGGATACCCAGTGCTGCACATGGATATAAGGCAAACCATGGCTGGCAACCTAAACCACCTCAACAGAGTTCACCAGTAACAGGGGAAGCCACTAGTTGAGGTACACAGCCAGGGCCTAGGTTCAGATGTTTTAAATGTAACCAGTGGGTCCATGGAGCAAGCAGATGTCCATGAAGGCAAGGTGGGGAACAAAAGGTGGGGGAGCCAGCAAGTGGGGATAACAGAATGCCAGTCTTAAGTTGTCTGGAGACAACAGGGGTACCAAACTACCACCAGAGTTTGTATCCTATCTTGGTGGATGAAAAACAGGCCACTGCCAAGAGAGGCACAGCATCTGATATAACCATTGTGAAGTCTGCAGTGATTAAAAAGGGCCAGTACTTGTTTGGGCAGTCCACCCCAGTCAGATCTTTAGGAGGGATCCCATTCCAAATGCCTTTGGCCAGGGTTCACCTTGACTGGGAGGGTGGAAAAGGAAGCAAGCAAGTAGGTGTGTTTGATGATATCTCTGCAGATGTCTTGATAGGAAATGATTTTAAAAATGCAGTACCTTGTGTGCATGCAGTGACACCCAGTCAGGCTTAGAGACAGGCATGTGGGTCTGGTAGCCCTGGGGAGACTCAGACAGACTGTACCCCTGAAGTCAGGACTGGTGATGTGGCTAATTCAGTGAGAGAGCTACCCTGTAGCAGTGAGCCTGAAGATGAGCCACAGTTGCTGGTAGGTACTGATGTTCCCTCGGGCAGGGTGACTGCAAGGGCAGAGGTGAGTGGTAGTACCCAGGCTGACAGTGAGGCACCGCTGTCGGAAGATACCAGACTTCCTGTAAAAGGGTAACTGGTAAGACTCAAAAAAGTAGAGCTGAGACAAGCTCAGCTCTCAGACCCTATACTAAGAGGCTTGAGGGAGGTAGCTAGGGAGGTGCCTGATTCTCAAGGAAAAGGGGAGTCTGTATATTGGAACAAAGGGATACTGTATAGAGGGTGGACCCCTGAGGGAGGGCTAAAAGGTGAGGTAATACAGCAGTTAGTAGTGCCCATAGCCTACTGTCTGGCACTTCTAGCCATAGCCTATGACATTCCTTTTGCAGGTCATATGAGCATAAAGTATACCAAGTGACATATTATACAGAACTTTTATTGGCCTGGGATTGCTAGGGATGTAACAGGGTACGGCAGAAACTGTGAGCAGTGCCAAAAAGTAGGCAAGGCAGGAGACAAGGTTAAAGCTCCTTTGATGCCTCTGCTTGTGATTGTGGAGCCATTTCAGAGGGTGGCTATGGATATTGTGGGACCTCTGAGTACCCCAAGTTCCACAGGGAAGAAGTATATCCGAGTGGTAGTAGATTATACTACTAGATAACCTGAGGTGGTGGCTCTGGCAGAGAAGTGTGAAAATGTTTTGCTAGAGATTTTCAGTGGGCTAGGTTTCCCAAAAGAAATACTGACTGACAGAGGTGCCAATTTTATGTCAGACCTGCTGGTTTGTCTGTGAGAGAGCTGTGGGATGAAGCACCTAAAGATCACCTCCTACCACCCTCAGACTAATGGTCTTATGGAGAGGTTAAACTCTATGCTAAAGACCATGCTACAGGCATTTGCAGACCAGTTTAAGAGAGATTGGGGCAAAGTTTTGTTGCATCTATTGTTTGCATACAGGGATGTGCCCCAGGAATCCATGGGTTTTCACCCTTTGAGTTACTGTATGGACATAGGGTGAGGGGGTCCTTAGATTTGATCCATGATGAGTGGGAGAGTGAGTGTGAATCCCACAAGGAGTCTGTTGTGGCATATGTCCTAAACTTTAACACAAGCTTCAGGGAGCTTTTGGGCTTGGCCCAGGAAAGCCTGGCAAGAGCCAAACAGCAGAAAAATGTCTGGTATGACAAAAATGATTGAGCAGAGTATGGTGTGGGACAGCAGGTTATGGTGCACATTCCTGTCAGACAGAATAAGCTGCAGGCAGCTTGGGAGGGACCCTTCAAAGTGCTAAGGAAGATCAGTGATGTTAACTAGATGGTAGAACTGCTAGGTAGGAGGTAGGGGCACAAATTGTACCATGTTAACATGATGAAGCCTTACCATAATAGGCAGACCCCTGTGATGAGTATTTGCAGTGGATGGCAGGAGGAGTCTGAGGGAGATCTGGTGACTGATCTCCTCAGTGACGCTCAGACTGACACCTCAGTGGAAGGGGTAGCAATGTCCCAGCTGCTATCCCCTACCCAGGTTCAAGAAATCTGGGCAGTGTTACAAGAGTTTGGGGACATTTTCACTGGGAAACCAGGGTGCACCCACCTGGTGCAGCACCATGGGGATACAGGGCACCAAAGACTGATCAAGCAGGCCCCTTACAGGGTGCCTGAGTGAGTCAGACAGACTCTGAGGGAGTAGATACAGGAGATGTTGAAACTAAGAGTAATACAGGAATCCAGCAGTTCCTGGGCCTGCCCAGTGGTGATGGTACCAAAGAAGGATGGCAGCATCAGGTTCTGTGTGGTCTACAGAAGACTAAATAGTCACACAGAGTCAGATGCTTACCCCATGCCTAGGACAGATGAAGCCTTAGAAAAGCTGGGTGGGGCTAAGTATCTGACCACTATTGATCTGATCAAGGGCTACTGGAGATGCCCTTGACTACCAACACTAGAGAGAGGTCAGCCTTTGTGACTCCTTTCAGCTTGTATGAGTTCATGAGGATGCACTTTGGGATGAAAAATGCCCCAGAGACTTTCCAGAGGCTGGTAGATTGTATCCTAGCAGGAGCAGGAGATTATGCCCTTGCTTAACTGGATGATATTGCCATCTACAATAATTCCTGGCAAGAGCGCCTTCAGCATGTCAGGGAGGTGCTGGGCAGCCTGCAAAGGGCAGGGTTGACCATTAAGCCCAGTAAGTGTCAGGTGGGTATAGCAGAGGTCTCCTACCTGGGACATAGAGTAGGGAGTGGTAAGGTCAGGCCAGTACCTGCCAAAGTGGAAGCCATTCAGGTATGGACTGCCCCTGTTACCAAAAAGCAGGTGAGGGCATTCTTAGGGACAGCTGGGTACTAAAGAAAGTTTGCCCCCAGTTATAGTACAATAGCTGCTCTCCTCACACACCTGACAAGGAAACACAGGCCAGATAAGGTAGTGTGGACCCCAGCATGTTAGCAGGCATTCCAGAAGCTTAAAGGAGCTTTGGTAGGACCCCTGGTGTTAGCCAATCCACATTACAGCAAATAATTTGTTGTACAGGTGGGTGCTTTAAACCATGGGGTGGGGGCTGTACTTAGCAAGGTTTCCTCAGAGGTAGAAGAGCACCCAGTGGTATATCTGATCCATAGACTCCAACCCAGGGAGGAATGTTATGCAGCTGTAGAAGAGGAATGTTTAGCCATAATATGGCACTGTAGAAACTTCAGCCTTATCTGTATGAAGGAAATTCACTGTAGTTACAGACCACAGTCCCTTAACATGGCTACACAGTGCCGGCTCGTGCCATAAGACTGCAGCCCTCTTAGATGAGAAAGGAAAATAAAGAAAGAAAAAGAGTAACATTTTAAAAAATAAAATATTTTAGCTGAGACTTGCGAGTCCGACTGAATCGCTGTTAAAGTCCCGGAACTCAAACCGGACATGCGTGTTCGGCGAGTTCTGGGTTAAAAAAAAAAAAACTAGTATCTGTAAATCTGGACTGCTGCAATATCAGTCCAGCTTAAGAAGAGAAGGCATCAGTGTAAGATGCCCAGAAGTCTATGCGGTTTGTAACCATGGTGAAGTGGAAGGGGATCGAACTGCCACGTCCACAGTCGCGTACGTGACATGGACAGCTGAATGGCTAGTGATTGGTTGTTTCTCT
Organism: Protopterus annectens; assembly: GCF_019279795.1. Lineage (NCBI taxonomy): Eukaryota > Metazoa > Chordata > Ceratodontiformes > Protopteridae > Protopterus > Protopterus annectens. The sequence goes on from NC_056746.1 coordinate 1,172,860,920, forward strand.
TCTTGCTCTCTTCCTGTGCTGGGAAAAAGAGAGCGAGAAACAGGGAGTCGGCACAGCAGCAGTACTTGTTTGGAGTGGAGTCGGAGTTTGATCGGAGCAGAGCAGTGCAGTGCACCTTACTTGTTTCACCTAGCTTTGCCTGGCTGGAATGGAAAGTGAAAAGGATAGGAAGTGGAACTGAAGTATAAATTATAGCAGGCTAGTGAATGAAGAGAAAAGGTTACGTTGTAGTTGTCTTAATGTCTTGTCTTGTCCCTGATTTTGCAGAGCAATCTTGATGTCTTCTGTATGCTTGCCCTGACCCTCATACAGTTTTTGATTTTTCTTGTAAACCACCAAGGGCTAGGGCCTAGAACTCCAGCTCAGCAAGTAATGAATTAAGATTTGTGGTTTTATGGCAAATTAGTGAGGGCTGAAGTCACTAAATAATTGCATACATTTTTGTTTCAGACTTCATATCATTCAGAAAATACATGCTTACTTATACACATCTTGTTTTTCTAGCAACTTATTTTTAGGCCTTTTTCCCTCCATTATTTTGTGCATTGTCTAGATTTCTTGTGATAACAGCCTGAGCACTACAGTGAGGAACAGACCAAAAATATTAGGCAAAAATGTGGACATTCTGCAAAAATCTGTGCAGTTGAGAGGTGGGGTGCACTGCAATATTGTCTTTAGGAAAACATGCATGTCTCACATTTATACACTGATATATGGTATCTTGCAAATGTGTTTGAAAATTATTTGTGTTTTATAGAATCTTTTTGATTGGGTCTAATAGCATATATGCATCTGCCTGAGACTTTTCCTTTCCTTTCTTGTTTCCATTTTATTGGTATCCACTTCCAGGACTAGTACTTTACTTGACAAACTTCTTGTTAAGCTTAATACTTCATGCTTTTTACTTGTGCTGATCTGTTCATGTCATAATTAGATCAGAATGTGTCCCTAGCTAGTGGAGCTTGGCATATTAGTTTAACTGGATTATTAAAGACTTGCATAAGTAACTGACTTTCTTGTTGTTTGCTCAGTTTAAACAGTCAGTATAAGTACTAGTGTGGATTTGTGTAAAGTAAGATGGATTGCATTACTGAGATGAGATTGCTTTACTTTGACTATTATTGTTTATTACCACAAGCACATATTTGAGGTGCACGGGGTCAGTAAAGTGGCCATAATTAATGGATATGGAGGTGATCTGTAAATTAAGTTTCTTTCCTCTGCTCTGGTGGGAACATGTCACTTTGAAAAAGGGGTTTTGGCAAACCTAAAAGAATGGATACTGTTCACTAAAACTACTTTTACTGACAGTAGTGTTTGCTTTTTTCTCCACTGTTTTTTATGACCTTGGAGTTGGTTTATATAAATCTGGGTTGTGGGTGGAGTGGTGTCCCCGTACATGGAAGTAGCAGGCAGACTAGCCCCCTGCAAATCTGTTTGATTGTAGTATTTGCTGAATGTAGCTTCAGTGAATGGTTATAGGTTTATTTCCTAGCACTGATAGTAATTTCAGTGACTCCACATAAATCCAATCTGGTGTGGTTGTAATATTATTACACACTGTATTTTATTTGTTGAAATCTGTGTAAACCTAGTATTGCTATGGCTTATACCTAGGGTTACCACCTGTCCATCTTTGCGAGGGACAGTCCCACTTTGGGCTGTTGTGTCCTGCGAAAAAAAACTAAAAAATGGCAAATGTCCTGAGATTTTAAGACAAAATATATTTCTTAAATTTTCTTTAATAGTTGCATAAAACAGTTATTTTGTATCTGGAACACAAATATTATATGAAATAGCATAAGCAACTCAAATGCTACAAAAATAAAGTTTTATTCTCGCAAAAAAGTGAAGTTATGTCCTTTGCACTGGCTGTGGGTATGTTTTGTCCTTCAAAATCTCACATTTCTAAAAAAAAAAAAAAGAAAAAAGCCCCACTTTGATCATTTGAAAAGGTGGCAATCCTACTTATACTGTGTATGTGGGAGAGTTGCAATGCATTTAAGAATAACTATATGGCCATAATTTATTTTTCTTTCTTTTTTGGATAAGAAACATTTTTACACGTGGGGGTATCCCAGAGATTGCTACTTTCAGTGTGTTACCTTATACTTTTATAAAGCTGAATATAAATTATAATTAGAACTGCAAGGAGAAGTGGTTTGAGTTGAGTGCTGCTTGTTATTTATACTTGATTTTCACTGACACCATGGCTCTGCCCCTTTCTAGTTGGCTACACCCCTTCCCATTGACCTCACCCATTCAGCTGTCTCTTCCAGCCCCCCTTTGATTTGAAGTCACCAGCCGCCACTGTGGCTACATACAGCCAACCAGCAAAATGCCAAGTTATTAAGGTTGAGCTTAGGATTGCAGGCATATGACATGAAAGTACAACACTATAGTAGGGTCACCAATGCCAATGCAGATGGACTGTCAGGATGGGAATGGGGTAACATATTTCTAGCTAGGCTTGTTTCTCTCAAGTTATGTTTCTCAAGGGTCACTTGAAAAACTAGCTTGAGTCTTCGAGGTGGGGGAGAGGTATGATGATATCATGGGCTAGTGCCAGTATAGCCAGCTGGAGTTCTGTAAAGAATGATACGTCCTTTAAATATCAAACTGATTTATACAAGTTCCTTATGTTACAAATGTATTAGAATTGTATGGCATTTTAATATCAAACTGATTTGCACAAATGCTTATGTTACAAATGTATTGAAACTGTATGACATTTGAAAATCAAAATGTGTTTGTAAATTTGCTAGTGTTAAAAAATGTTTCAACAGTGGGTGTGAGATTGTATGTATATATGTTAGAAAAGGGGTTAAACAGCAAGCTTACTTCTTACTTTAAGGAAATATTGTTAATCAGACCACCTGTTGGGCAATGGAAGTGCTTATCTCACAGCTCTGAATAGGACTGGAGACAGCATGTCTGGAAGAAGCCTCTGTTCATTAGTTCAGCAAAAAGAGGGGAAGCCCCAGGCACTATCATAAATATTAGCAAAACTTTAGATATGCATCTTATCACATCTATGCTAACATCCTGTCTCAAGCTTCAAAGGGGAATAGTGTGAGAACCTAAAGTTAGGTAACCAGATGAGGTTATTTGGCCAGCCATCTTGGACATTTTAGTTATTACAAAGAGAAAGCTCTCAGTATTCAGTATTCTGTCTTGGGCTTGACAACAAGAAGAGCCATTCAACACATCATCTGCCTTGCTCTATTAAGTAAGTAGAGAATAGCCACTTCTCCTAGATTCAGTCAGGAAAATATAGTGAAGTTTAGTTTAGATATTGTTTTTCTTTATTTGTCTGAGTCTGTCCATCAATGTTATTTCTAATATTTCCTGTGATTTGAACTCTGTGGTTTACTGTAAATATATATTCAGTATTCCCATGTTCTGTTATTATTTATTATTAAATATGTTTAAAACTTTTATTTTGGCTGGTCCTTTTAGAAAGTATTTAACCTTTGAGACTGCTTATATTTATTTGGTGACACTGTGTGGGCCACTCCTGAAGGCCTAGCTGTCTTGGTAATCTAATACCATTTGTATTAATATTAATATTAAACAATATAATTGGACACCCTTTGTTAAGGGTTTTAGGGTAGCTGAATGTGGAATGGCTGATGGCAGTGATAACTACCTTATACTCTGGGCAGAAGGAGTAAGGGGGCACAGCAGGTAAATCTGTTCCAGCTTTTCCCAGGTGTATGTATGTGTGAAAAATCAAATCTCACAGTGTGTGTGTGTGTGTGTGTGTGTGTGTGTGTGTGTGTGTGTGTGTGTGTGTGTGTGTGTGTGTGTGTGTGTGTGTCTCAAATACTTGCAATAGGGACATGAAGCACTGGTTTCACAGAGAGGCTGCTGGAGGACTTGGCTTGAACACTCAGCTGAGGACTTCACCATGTAGCTGTGCTAGTGGGGAGCCTCACTGGGACCCTGGAGGGAGACATATATAAAGAAATCCAGACCCCAGGCTGACTGTGTTCCCTGTGTGCTCTTAAGGGAAATTGCACTTGGTGCAGAGATCTGCATCTGGAAATATTGAGTGTATCCATTTTTATTCCAACTGAATGTCCCTCTCTAGTGTCAGTGGTGAGGATTCAGGCTCCTTGATTACTGGCCCAGAGAGGGGTCATCGCAGGGCACATTGTAGTGGATTATTAGTCTGATGAAGCCTGAGTACAGTGGTACTGTGACATCCTTAGATCTGTATGCCATGCCCTTACTTATAAGCTGAGCCACATAAAATAATTTCCTCACCATCATGGACACAAGGTGGTCAAAGTTCAGATTACTATCTATCTGAGTACTCAGATCTCCCACCACTGGGTCCAGTCTTAGGGGGAGTGCTATCAATGTTGTAATTTGCAGGAGTATTTGATTTTCTATTTGCAGGAGTATTTGATTTTCTAAATGGTATTATTATGAACTTCTTTGCATTTAGTTTGATGCCATGGCTCTGACACCAATCATTAGTCTGCATCACACCTTTCTGTAGGATAGCAACATCATTTGGGGAGTCAGTGATTGCCCACAACTTGCAATCATCAGCAAATTTGGTCATCCACAGGCCATCTACATCTGCCTTGACTTGACACCTGAGATGTATATCTCAAACAGGAAGGGATCCAGCACTGAGCCCTGTGGTACTCCACTGGTGACTGGCCTCTTGCTGGATGTGGATTCCTACACTATGTGTCCTATTCCTGTGCCATTTGGCAACCCATCCACTTTGGCTATCCATCTGGTGATGTAGAGGTTTATACTCAATTTTGTGAATTTATCTATAATATGTGAGTGGGGTATTGTGTCAAAAGCCTTGGACAGATCAAGGTAGATGATATGCACTGTCTTACCCTCATCCATGGCCTTGATGACCTTCTCAAAGAAGTCCACCAGATTGAGCAGGCAGGACATGCCCCTAATGAAGCCAAACTGGGTTAGGTCTAAAGTGTGGAGATGTCCTAAGTTAACGTTAATGAGGTCCACTATTACCCTTTCCATAGTCTTGCATATAAGCTAGTCAGACTTATGAGTCATTAGTTTCCTAAGTCAGTTGATGGTCCCATTACACAGATGGATGACCATTGCTGCCCTCTACTGTACCGGGGCAAAGCCTGTCTGGAGACTGTAGTTAAATAGAGATTCAAGTGGGTCTGCTAGGTCATGTTTCACGCTATTTAATAGGCAACCTGGAATTCCATCAGAGCCCATTGAGTCTGTGTTTCTAGCTTTAGAGAGGGAAGTGACTTTCTGTTCTTTTGTGATAATAGGCAAAGGAATGGTAGGGGGATATTTCATGGGTGTGACCGGAGGTGATGAAATTTGAGCTGAAATTTTCAGCTAGCAGGTTTGCTATTTCTTCTGGCTGAGTATAGGTAGTGCCAGCTACAGCCAACTCAGCAGACTGTTGAGTTTTTCCCTTAAGATTTCAGACATAGCTAAAAAAATGTTTTGTCATTATCCTTTGCTTGTATTTAGCATCACTAATTCCATAATTCACCTGTTGAGACTAATGAGGGATTTTTTTCTCTGTTGTGCTCCTTCCCGCTTACTTCTAGACAGGAATTTCTTCCTTCTGCTATATACTCTTTTTATGCTATGGGTCCACCGGGGGGTTGTTTTTCGGGCTAGGCTGGGCTTTATTTTGGTCAGGTACTGCTGTTTATATGTATACATCTGCATAGGTCTCTGATTTTTCTGGGTTAGGTGGAGCTTTAAAATTACCTATCCAATCACGTAACAGGAGGTAATTTGCCTTGGAAAAATTATTTTTGGCTTTAGGGTTTGATGGTAGTACCACCATTATGTTTATTTCAAAGGAGACTGATTTATGTTGCAATCTTACAAATGAGGACGTTATACTGGGGGTTGGTGCAATGCTCCCCCATGCTTGTGAGAACTATGTCAAGGATATTTGACTCCCTAATGGGAGTGCAGACCAGCTGTTCCAGAGCATTTGCACCAACAAAGTCCAGGAATCTCTGAGCCTGCATGTTAGTGGTCGTATATGTTTCCCAGTTTATGGAGGGGTAGTTAAAATTGCCCAGGAATAGCAACTTCAGCTATGCAGAGTAGATTTTTATGGCTCATGGTTGGGTACCTGTAGCTTGCAATGATATGGTGGGGAATTTTGCCTGTGGTCAGCTGGACAAGGAGTAGCTCGAATGAGTCATCTTATTTGACCAATCTAGAGGTGTGATAATTTTCCATGTAAATGGAAACACCTGATCCTTTCATTTTTTTTGTTTTTAGAGGGTGGTCCGAATATGTGATAGGCATTGTAGCTTTGCACTGCTGGGGTGCTTTCTGCAGCCATGAATCATGCTTCTGTTACTGCACAGATGTCAGCATTCTCCAGGGCAAAGAGAGCTTCCAGGGAGTGCAGTTTCTTTATAAGACTCCTAGCACTGGGCAATAGTACCTCTAGCTTGGCATTAGACAATTTTTTTATGCTGGTAGGTCTGTTGGTTTGGAACTGCCTAAAAAGGCAATACAGGGGAAGCTAATGTCTTGGCCAGTATTTGAAAGCCTAGCAGAGACAGGTGCAGACCATCTCTGGCAAAGCAGCATGGCCTGTTGATCATATTGTCTCAGGCTGACAAATACCGGATCCTCTTGGAATGAAACCATTAGCTAAATGAATTATTGAAGTCAGTCATTTTCTGTTTGTATTGTGATATCATTTTAGTGAGGGTAGAATGCTGCTTGATGTGAGGCTCATACCAGCCTGTAACACGTATTCAGAGAAGTTCATCATGCTTCTCTTCATATAGTCTAAAGAGGCATGTCTCAGGTCATCCACATCTACATGGGCTATGACTGAGTCATACTGGTACTTGTGGTTGAGTGATCCAAGTGCCTTGCATGATCTGGTGAATCCTGGCCGCTGACAGGCCTGTAGCCCTCTCTTTATCCAACAATCTCCTATGCCCAGAATGTTTTAAATGTGTGACATTTCACCTTAGGGGCTTGCTTGTGTTTAGACTGTGATGTGTATTTTTATGTATAGTGGTTAGTGTTGACCATACTCCCAACCGTACTGAATTACTCAGTTTTTACTGAGTTTTGGGGTCCAAATAATGGGGTGCCATGATTCCTGAGTGGCACCCCTTCATTTCTGACTTTTTCCCAGCTTTTTTATTTTTAATTTTTTCTGTTTTTTGAGCTGACATCATCACATGCACGATGACATCAGCTCCATCTAGGCTACTATCTTTGGCTGCACTTGCGAGCGGTGTTCTTAGGATTCTGTTATTTTGAGTGAAGAAAGGAGGGGCGTTCTTAGGATTTTGTTATTCTGAATGAAGAGAGGAGGGTGTGTGTGTGTGTGTGTGTGTGTGTGTGTGTGTGTGTGTGTGTGTGTGTGTGTGTGTCTGTTTGAAAATGCTCCAGTTTAATAGAGGTACTCAGGCTCAAACCCTGTACCTTGGGTACAAGATAAAAAGAGCCTAAAGTTCCTAGCCACCACCACTTGTGAATTTATGCCTCATATTTTTCATCTGTTCCTCATAAAATCTGTGGTTTTAGGATTTTTGTGGCAAATCACTGAATGATTGAATTCACTAAATAATGACAGGCATTTGAATTTCAGACTTCATATTCTTCAGAAAATAAATAAACCTTTTATTCTAGCAATTTTCTAAGTTTATAAGATCAGTATTGGTTTTCAGGATTGTGGCAAATCACTGAAGGATTGAATTCACTAAATAATGACAGGCATTTGAATTTCAGACTTCATATTCTTCAGATAATAAATGGCAACACAAAACCTTTTATTCTAGCAATTTTATAAGTTTATAAGATCAGTATTTGAAATGTGTCCATATTTTGGGGCTGTATTCCCCCATTATTAACTTTGTCCAGGTTTTTTGTGCTAAGAGGTTGAAAGCTATGGTGAGAAGTGAGAACTGAATTCACTAAATGATAGCCATTTAAGGTTCAGTCTTCCAATCTTTCAGGAAACTGCTGATTTGGCATAGTGGTATGTTGCTCTGACTGTAGTGCACAGGGTCCTAGATTCAAGACTTGGCAGTGAAATGCATCATGGTAACACAATATTTTATTCTAGCAACTATCCAAAATGTTTGTCCCCACTCCCAAAAAAACTGAAAATTAAAATAAGTGCGAGAAACTGTGCAAGATGCCTAAGGCTTACACTACTGTCATTCTATATATATATATATATATATATATATATATATATATATATATATATATATATATATATATATGGGCTCCATTCAGAATTTCAAAGCTAAATACTTTGAATTTCATATGATCAAAGATCATATCTTTGAAGTTTCAAAACTTCGAAATCCTGAACGGAGATTGGCATACAGTGTAGACCGGGAGATTTCCCTTGTCCTCGCTGTAGTGCGATCTTGGAGTTGGTATATTTAAGTTGCAGGGGGTGTGGGGGGAGCAGCATACGCCCCCCCTGCAGACATGTTTCAGTGTGTTGGGTGGTGTTTTGGGGGGGTCACAATTTTGAGATTCCAAGATCTCGAGATTCTGAACTCGATATTCTGAAACTCGAGATTTTGGGATTTCAAAATTTCGTACTGAACCCATATATATATATATGTATATATATATATATATATATATATATATATATATATATATGTATATATATATTGTGTGGGTGTGGAAGTAGACTTTTGTGATATAAATGTTCTGAATTGGGCAGTTTTGTCATTATTGGTTCATGCATTTTGTTTCATTGTCTACTGGAAAAATGTTCAAACAATAAATTTAAAATGTGCTCTAACAAGTGTGCTGTATTATACAAGGAATATAATTTAATAAAATCAGGAAGGTGTATCAAAGAATACATGTATGTTTCTTGTTTTGTGTGCAAGAAGCCAATGATTTGAAAACAGCCCAAAGGTAATCTTTATCCACCACTGGCCAGATGCAATTTCTCTGGATGTGGTGTGGGTTTCAATGCTGTTTCAATGAATGTGAGTTTCAAGGGCAGAGAAGTTTTAATGCCAAGTCTATTTTCATAGTGAGACAGTATTGATTTGTTTAGCAGATGTCTATTAGTGTTTGTGCATTGTGCTATAAAATGTAAGAATAAAATTCAAACAATCATTGTAGAAGTAAAGCAGTATGCACACATTAATGTTTATGGCAAATGGGACAAAATAGAAAGGTAATGGGACATTTGAATGGCTGCAGCGGGACTCTGGTGCCATATTTTGGTTGTCTGTTCTTCAGTTTGCATTTGAAAGTTGGTATCTCACAATTCCATTGGAGTGGGTGGGGTTATGTAATTATGTATGCAAATTTGATGTTGATCAGCATACAGATTTGTACCTATTTTTCATGGGCCTTGTCCAGATTTTTGATGTTTCTGGGTTGGGAGGTATGGTGTTGACTTGGTTTTGTTTGAATGCAGATTCTGAGGACAGTATATGGGAGGCCTCTGAGGTTTTTGGTAAGTTACTTGTGAGTACCTCCACATATGTGGGTTTACGTGTCAAGACCTTATCTAGTGAAGGAAATGATGTTTATGTGCTGACAATCTGTGTGTCATTTGATTTGTCAGCATGTAACTGTTGTGTTTCAATTTTTGTAATGTAATGACATGTCTCACATGCTATGTTAATTTCTTTCAGGATTAAGTGGTTGTCAGTATACAGTACATGAGACAATTGCTACATTGTCTTAGTGCGCCTACATCCACCAGACTGGTCACAAAGATAGTTCCTCGTCATAGATTCCATTTTTTTACTATGCTTTTAACCAGGGAGAAAAGAGTGGGAAGATTTAACTGGACTCGAATGATAGTACACAGACAATGAATGGGTGCTGTACTCAGTGTAAATTGCAGCTACCCAACTAGGTGATGCTCCTAGAGCAGCAGAGAGACTGAAGGTTGCAGAGATAGTTATTCTAATGAAATTTTAACTTGGTGATGTCTGCATCTGTGCAGGACTATTAGCCACTGCCGTATGGAGAGCAGCCTAGCACAAACACTGGGTTTATATAGAGTCAGAAAAACACATTTTACAACAGCAAGGCCTACAGACCAATCAGTAAAGACACATAATATGCTTTCAGCCAGCAGCCCCCAACTCAGATAGGTTTGCTACAGCATACTTCTGTCACAAGAGTACAATAATAAAACCCTCTTAATGTAAAAATACTGGTTTTAGAGCTCAAGAACAGGAAATCCACACAATGTAGATACATCTGTTCTGTGAAACTAGCAGACACAATGTAATTAAGTACTACAGCAGCAGTGGAAACAGTTCAGCTTTGAAACTCTACTAAAATGTGAGAAATGTAAAAATTAAACATGACCTTCATTAAAAACTCTTTCTTACATGACTCTAATACATTTATTCACTATGTGTTTCTCAATTTATATCTGATTCACAAGAGTAGGCATTCCTGTTTTAGGGAGATTCTTAGATTTTTTTTAGTGCAATTAACTGTCCTGTTCTTGAAACACATAGAATCTCTATTCAGCTAATTGACCTGTTACTACATCATCAAGCTGGTGACCCTGAACACTGGCAAAATTCTGGATTCTCACTCTGTTTATGGGGATTTTATTATAGCAATATTTGTGTCTGTCTTAATTTATTTCTGATGTGTATTATCTTGCTTTGATTTTCTGTTGCAGACTTTTTTGACACCTTTATTGATAATTCTGCTGCCTTCACTGTCTATGGAGAATAATTGTAATGTGTTTGAACATAAAGCCTTAGACAAAACTTACTTTCTCCGACAAGGAAACTGAATACTGGATTTCTTTTCTAACCATATTATTATTATTTTGCTATAGTCAACCAATCACTGTCATTTCTGTACTTTGAAGTCAATGTCAAATATCTGTGAAATACATTCATTTTCTTCTGTCACTGGCAGTGCAATTGCTCAAATATGTGGTTCATCTAGACCATTTATTTCTGCCTAATAAATATGCTGTACTTAATATATATATATACTATATATTGTTCTTTGTTGTGTCTGTATTGCACTTAGAGGTCATACTTCTGTAAATTAAACAATATTCTGTCAAATCTCAGGGTTATCTTGTACATAGATTTTCTGTATATGCTTTGCAAGGATTTGTGATATTTCTACTTGTACTTTTTTACTACAAATATGTTCATGGAAATTCTCATGTCCCCACGTAATTGACAACAATTCATTCTCTTCTGAGCAGCACTTTTTTGTGCTTCTGAAAATGCTTTCGTCATATAGGCTGCTGGTGTATATCCCTCTAATATCACACCTTCTTCTACACCATTCTAATTTGTATCCATCTGTAACACAGTTGACTTATTTACACCATAAACATTTCTGTTACTAGTTTCTTGTTCACTTCAAAATTCTTTTTTGTTCAGTCTTCAGTTCTTCCATTCCTGGGGTACAGCTTCCTCTAAAAGCCTTTTAAGTAGTATAGTTATCTAAAATGTTAGCTATAAATTCTACAAGATACTTTCCCAAAAGTCTCACTGATGGCTGCTTACTGGCTGTTGTACTGTTGCTTGACTTTCTCTAAGTCTGCCTCATATTGGAGTATGACCCATATTTGTCAGACTTTTCACTGTTATTTTGCATTCGCTCTTGTTTAGTTTATGATTGTACTGCCTTAATCTATTCAACAGCTCTGTCAGTCTGTTGAATTTTTCATATTGTCTCTATTCCCACACTACTAAATCATCACTTTCTAAGCCTTTCATTCTTGTGAAGCTGTTCCTTGAAATACATCTGATACAGATTAGATACTAAATGGAAGTATTGAAAAGCTATATCGTCTAACAGTGTTGTAAATGTACGCAACTTAGAACTTTGTTTGCCTAACTTTATCTGACAAAATACTTGGTTTGCTATTAATACAGACAATGCTTGGCATTCAACATATTCAACATACCTGAGACCAGTTCCTTAACCCCATGGAATAAGTGCTGTTCTCACTTAATAACTTTATCTAGGTCTTGCAAATCAGCACAAAAGTTCCTCTGCTTCACAGCAGTGACCATAACACTCACACATTGTGTTAATCGTTTCCATCTTAACTCATTACAGCCAAGTGCACCTCCAGGCGTTTCTGCAGTTACCTCCTAGTGTGCCTCTAGTTGTCAAATATTGCTAGTTCATATCAACATTAATAATTCCAAAACCACGTACAAGGTATCAGAATATTTATTTTTATTAATTTTATATTTGTTTACCAGTAGAGTCCGACTGGGCAAGTTGCCCATTTTCAGTGGAGGCCCAGGGAGAAAATTCCATACAGTTCAAGAGTAACAATACAGAAACATACACACACAAATGTACTTAAAATATACATGCAAAATATGCATAAAAATTGTCCATAGGGAAAAGCTTCTTACAGTACAAGATTAACAATACAGTAACATACATATACAAATATACTTAAAAATATACATGCAAAATATCGTATAAGAAATTATCCATAAAAAATTTGAGAAGAAAGTAGTTAAAAGGAAATAAAACCTTATCACTCTTAAGATATAACTGTGAGATCAAGGGAAACACTTGATAAATAGACAAAAGCAGTATCTGTATTTATATATACAATATATGTGCAGCAGTCTTTGTGAGATATATGGCATACAGTATGATATTAAATCTAGTGGGAGATTATCCTAGGTCTGAACAGGTACACTTCCAAGAGCTAGTTAAGTAGGACCAGAAAAGGTTTTTAAAGTTATGTTTACTATCTAGGATCCAGATTTCCAGAGGAAGGATATTCCATATTTTTCAATGGCACTAGAGTAGAGGGAGTCACCTGAACAATTCCTGCTTTTGGATATTTCAACTAGTGCTTTATTGGTGGATCTTAGAAGATGATTGTTAGTGTCATAATTTAGTAAGTCTTGTAGAGCTGGAGTTTTGGGGGTGGTATAGGATCTGATGAGCAATTTTAAGCTGGTTATAGGTCAGTAAGTCAGGTAGTTCCAGCCAGGATAGTTGTTTGAGGGCTAGGCAATGGTGGGTCCTGAAAGCTGAATCAGTAGCAAACTTTGCAATTTTGTTATAACAGCTGATTAATTTGTTAAGTCTCTTTTGTTTAGGTTAGTTGTATGGGGGAAGCATAGAGAAGTGTAGAGAGCAGGTGATTTTTTGCGATGATGGCACTACTGTTATTGGTGAGGAAGTTTTTGCATGTATACAGGGTTACGAGTTTTTTATGGACTTTTGTTTTTCTTTGTGCTATATGTTTGTCAAATTTCATGTTGTTATCTATGATAACTCCTAATAGTTTTCTTTGTGAGGCTGGTGAGATGGGGGTAGTGTTAGAGGATATTGTTTTAAATGGGGGAATAGTTTCTGTGGCTTTTGAGGGATGGAATAGCATTAGTTGTGTTTTTTTAGGGTTAAGTAGTAGTTGTGAGTCAGATAACCATGTTTCTATGGCAGTAAAGTATTTGTGGGTAATTTTCTGCAGAAGTTGAAGATAGGTGGTAGAGCAGATTAGTGTGGAGTCATCAGCATACTGGACCAGGCTGGCATGGAGGGTGGCTTTGTGAAGGTCACTGATAAATATGGTGATGAAGAGAGTTCTAAGGATAGATCTTTGTGGGACACCTAAGGTTACGGGGAGAAGAGGAGATAGAGAGTTTTGCCATTTTATGGCTTGTTGATGGTTAGATAGATAGTTTATGAACCATAATAGTGTGGAGTTACTTAGGTTGAGTTTTGGGAGTACATTTAGGAGTATGGCATATGAGACTGTGTTGAATGCCTTGGAGAGATCAAAAAAGATAGTCGAGACTAGGTTACTGTTGTTCTGTTGTTGATTGACAGTGTTGGAAAAGCTAATAAAGGCTGCGGTGGTACTATGATTGGGTCGAAAACTGTGTTGTGTGTTGGCCAGGAGATTATTAGTTAGGAGATAGTTTAGAATTTTAGAATGTATGCACTTTTATATAATTTTTGATCGGGGGTTAGTATGGCAATTAGTTTGTAATTAGATAGTTAGGTTGAGTTGCCACCTTTATGAAGCGGTATTATGTGTGAAATGTCCTAGAGGGTTGGGAGGCATTGTTCAGAGATTGACCTATTTATTAATAGGGAGACAGAGTAAGAGATGGCCTAGGCTGCAATTTTGGGGGTATTCTGCTGGGATTTTATTGGCTGCTAGGGTTGTCGGTTTAAGTTTTGTCAAGTAGTTATAAAATGCTTTGTTTGGCACTGGTTATAGAGAAAAGCAGTTTTGATCTGTTGTTTGGGTGTTGGGATTAGAATATGTTGTCAGGGAACAGGTGTTTGTGAAACTTAGAATGGGTTTGGTGAAGTATTTGTTAAACTGAGTGGCAGTATTGTCTGTTCTCTTGTAATCACTTTATCCAGATCTTGCATATCATCAGAATATTTTATCTTGAAGGATACATGATGGCAAACACAATTGTATTGATATCTGAGCTCTGTCAATGAGTATTTGATTGAATTGTAAAGTGATAACTTCATGTTTGTAAAGACTGAAGCCACACTCACTGGGAGTTAAAGGTACACACTCAAAAGAGCTGTATTGGAGGGAAGGAGTTAAAGATGCATATGTTTTCCCTTAACTTTTATTCCTGCTAATTTGTCCTACTGTGGGTTACTGGCACTTTTGCTGAGGCATATAATACTGCAATTGCACTTGAACTTTTTAACAATAAGTCATTCGTCTGACACGCAACCATTTAGAAAGAAATGCACTTCATGAAGTGCATTTCCTGTCTGTGATTCATCTAATGTTTAATCCTATAAACCCCAATATACCATCATTGGTATAGATACTCAAATAAGGTGAAAACAAACTGTGAGAACAAAAAGAACAAAATAGTAAAATGATATGGGATGCATCTTTTCTGATTATCCTGGAAAGGTCCCTATATTATCTTTTCTGGACTCATTTAGCTTAGTCAGCCTTTTATTTTTATTGCAGATGTTTTTTTATGCTAAAAACCATCTTTGCAGCTACCTTTCAGTGGTAGGTTCATAGTAAAGGTTTGGTGCAATTATTTTTGTAGCGTTACTAACTTTTTATAAATTTCAACAGTCTGAAGTGATGTTAGGATTTGTAATTTATTTTAGTTTATTTAGGTTTTAGCTTAATTTTATATAGTTTAGACAGGAAGAATTTGGTCTGTTTTGCTGACTATATTGTCTGATTGACAAATTGTAATTGGTATTTTATTTTACTTTTTATTCTTTTATTTTGATATTTTATCATTCTAACAAGAATAACTTTCTAGGGCTTAAATGTTTTTGAGGAGTTGTGCATAAGCATTTTATGTAATTTTGTGTGAAGTTATTTTTTGCATTAAAGTGAATAGAAAATACAGTCCCTGTTTTTTTAACTTTCATTTTCGAATTCTAATGTAAAATTGTATTTGGTTTGCCTTGGATGGGCTACACAGTTTTGGGCATGTGTGAGTGTGCATATATATGTTAGCAATGGGTGTGTGAGTGTGCATATATATGTTAGCAATGGGAAGAAAATAGCACTTTGGATAGATCACCATGTCAGTGTCGAGAAGTGACAAATGGATGAGCAAACAAATGTGCTTCTGCCAAAATTAGAAAAAGGGAGTCAACCACTTGAGGACATGAATCCAACAAAGACCATCATATAGCGTTTGAAATCCCTAACGGTACAACATTAGACTAAGGATTTAAAGAACGGAAGAACCAACAATTGTTAATGAATATGTCAGACCATACCTCTAATGGAGAAACCTACAAGAAGAGAGTTGGTAGAAGGAAGGGACCTATGCACTAAAATATTGTATTGGTTACATTGCAAATTAAGAGCGCTAGTGTCGCTGCAACCAGAAAATGTTGCAAAGCAGGGATTTGATGTGATAAGGCAAGAAATATGGAAAATGTACCACTTGAGCAAAATTATAAACTTTCTGAAAAGCTAAAGCAGAAAGCTATAGACACGAGGGAAATTCTAAGCAGCAGGCTGGTGTTTAGTAGGAGATATGTAACAATAAGTAAGATTTCACTTAGGGCAGTTAAAAAGAGAGAAACCATACCTGGTCATAGTTTTAAGTCAGGCTGGTGTCAGTGTAAGACAGAAATCTCAAATAAGGGAAGATTCTAGTTACCGGTTATTTATAATAAGAAAATAAAACTGAAGACAAATCCCTTTCAGAGGATCAGCAACATATAGATAATAAAGAAATCGAGAGGGCAGTGTTCACTCACCCTGCGACAAAAGAAGAGCAACAGAGGGAAGAGAAGAAACAGGAGATTGTAGCATATAGTAACGGATAAATAACATTGAACAGAGGCTCTGATGATACATCTGATGAGCCAACATTCAGGAGCATTAACCAAAATGAAGATGATTCTGTGCATCCGGTTCATAAACAGCAAGGCCTACAGACCAATCAGTAAAGACACATAATATGCTTTCAGCCAGCAGCCCCCAACTCAGACAGGTTTGCTACAGCATACTTCTGCCACAAGAGTACAATAAGAAAACCCTCTTAATGTAAGAATACTGGTTTTAGAGCTCAAGAGCAGGAAATCCACACAATGTAGATACATCTGTTCTGTAAAACTAGCAGACACAATGTAATTAAGTACTACAGCAGCAGTGGAAACAGTTCAGCTTTGAAACTCTACTAAAGTGTGAGAAATGTAAAAATTAAACATGACCTTCATTAAAAGCTCTTTCTTACATGACTCTAATACATTTATTCACTATGTGTTTCTCAATTTACATCTGATTCACTAGAGTAGGCATTCCTGTTTTAGGGAGATTCTTAGATTTTTTTTTTAGTGCAATTAACTGTCCTGTTCTTGAAACACATAGAATCTCTATTCAGCTATTTGACCTGTTACTACATCATCAAGCTGGTGACCCTGAACACTGGCAAAATTCTGGATTCTCACTCTGTTTATGGGGATTTTATTATAGCAATATTTGTGTCTGTCTTAATTTATTTCTGATGTGTATTATCTTGCTTTGATTTTCTGTTGCAGACTTTTTTGACACCTTTATTGATAATTCTGCTGCCTTCACTGTCTATGTAGAATAATTGTAATGTGTTTGAACATAAAGCCTTAGACAAAACTTACTTTCTCCGACAAGGAAACTGAATACTGGATTTCTTTTCTAACCATATTATTATTATTTTGCTATAGTCAACCAATCACTGTCATTTCTGTACTTTGAAGTCAATGTCAAATATCTGTGAAATACATTCATTTTCTTCTGTCACTGGCAGTGCAATTTCTCAAATAATATGTGGTTCATCTAGGCCATTTATTTCTGCCTAATAAATATGCTGTACTTAATATATATATATACTATATATTGTTCTTTGTTGTGTCTGTATTGCATTTAGAGGTCATACTTTTGTAAATTAAACAATATTCTGTCAAATCTCAGGGTTATCTTGTACATAGATTTTCTGTATATGCTTTGCAAGGAATTGTGATATTTCTACTTGTACTTTTTTACTACAAATATGCATGCAAAATATTGTATAAGAAATTATCCATAAAAAAATTGAGAAGAAAGTAGTTAAAAGGAAATAAAACCTTATCACTCTTAAGATATAACTGTGAGATCAAGGGAAACACTTGACAAATAGACAAAAGCAGTATCTGTGTGTATATATACAAAATATGTGCAGCAGTCTTTGTGAGATATATGACATACAGTATGATATTAAATCTAGTGGGAGATTATCCTAGGTCTGAACAGGTACACTTCCAAGAGCTAGTTAAGTAGGACCAGAGAAGGTTTTTAAAGTTATGTTTACTATCTAGGATCCAGATTTCTAGAGGAAGGATATTCCATATTTTTCAATGGCGCTAGAGTAGACGGAGTCACCTGAACAATTCCTGCGTTTGGATATTTCAACTAGTGCTTTATTGGTGGATCTTAGAAGAAGATTGTCAGTGTAGTGATTTAGTAAGCCTTGTAGAACTGGAGTTTTGGGGGTGGTATAGGATCTGATGAGCAATTTTAAGCTGGTTATAGGTCAGTAAGTCAGGTAGTTCCAGCCAGGATAGTTGTTTGAGGGCTAGGCAATGGTGGGTCCTGAAAGCTGAATCAGTAGCAATTTTGTTATAACAGCTGATTAATTTGTTAAGTCTCTTTTGTTTAGGTTAGTTGTATGGGGGAAGCATAGAGAAGTGTAGAGAGCAGGTGATTTTTTGCGATGATGGCACTACTGTTATTGGTGAGGAAGTTTTTGCATGTATACAGGGTTACAAGTTTTTTATGGACTTTTGTTTTTCTTTGTGCTATATGTTTGTCAAATTTCATGTTGTTATCTATAATAACTCCTAATAGTTTTCTTTGTGAGGCTGGTGAGATGGGGTAGTGTTAGAGGATATTATTTTAAATGGGGGAAATAGATTCTGTGGCTTTTGAGGGATGGAATAGCATTAGTTGTGTTTTTTTAGGGTTAAGTAGTAGTTGTGAGTTAGATAACCATGTTTCTATGGCAGTAAAGTATTTGTGGGCAATTTTCTGCAGAAGTTGAAGATAGGTGGTAGAGTAGATTAGTGTGGAGTCATCAGCATACTGGACCAGGCTGGCATGGAGGGTGGCTTTGTGAAGGTCACTGATAAATATGGTGATGAAGAGAGTTCTAAGGATAGATCTTTGTGGGACACCTAAGGTTACGGGGAGAAGAGGAGATAGAGAGTTTTGCCATTTTATGGCTTGTTGATGGTTAGATAGATAGTTTATGAACCATAATAGTGTGGAGTTACTTAGGTTGAGTTTTGGGAGTACATTTAGGAGTATGGCATATGAGACTGTGTTGAATGCCTTGGAGAGATCAAAAAATATAGTCGAGACTAGGTTACTGTTGTTATGTTGTTGATTGACAGTGTTGGAAAAGCTAATAAAGGCTGCGGTGGTACTATGATTGGGTCGAAAACTGTGTTGTGTGTTGGCCAGGAGATTATTAGTTAGGAGATAGTTTAGATATTTGGAATGTATGCACTTTTATGTAATTTTTGATTGGGGGTTAGTATGGCAATTGGTTTGTAATTAGATAGTTAGGTTGAGTTGCCACCTTTATGAAGCAGTATTATGTGTGAAATGTCCTAGAGGGTTGGGAGGCATTGTTCAGAGATTGACTTATTTATTAATAGGGAGACAGAGTAAGAGATGGCCTAGGCTGCAATTTTCGGGGTATTCTGCTGGGATTTTATTGGCTGCTAGGGTTGTGGGTTTAAGTTTTGTCAAGTAGTTATAAAATGCTTTGTTTGGCACTGGTTGTAGAGAAAAACAGTTTTGATCTGTTGTTTGGGTGTTGAGATTAGAATATGTTGTCAGGGAACAGGTGTTTGTGAAACTTAAAATGGATTTGGTGAAGTATTTGTTAAACTGAGTGGCAGTATTGTCTGTTCTCTTGTAATCACTTTATCCAGGTCTTGCATATCATCAGAATATTTTATCTTGAAGCATACATGATGGCAAACACAATTGTATTGATATCTGAGCTCTGTCAATGAGTATTTGATTGAATTGTAAAGTGATAACTTCATGTTTGTAAAGACTGAAGCCACACTCACTGGGAGTTAAAGGTACACACTCAAAAGAGCTGTATTGAAGGGAAGGAGTTAAAGATGCATATGTTTTCCCTTAACTTTTATTCCTGCTAATTTGTCCTACTGTGGGTTACTGGCACTTTTGCTGAGGCATATAATACTGCAATTGCACTTGAACTTTTTAACAATAAGTCATTTGCCTGACATGCAACCATTTAGAAAGAAATGCACTTCATGAAGTGCATTTCCTGCCTGTGATTCGTCTAATGTTTAATCCTATAAACCCCAATATACCATCATTGGTATAGATACTCAAATAAGGTGAAAACAAACTGTGAGAACAAAAAGAACAAAATAGTAAAATGATATGGGATGCATCTTTTCTGATGATCCTGGAAAGCTCCCTATATTATCTTTTCTGGACTCATTTAGCTAAGTCAGCCTTTTTTATTGCAGATGTTTTTTTTATACTAAAAACCATCTTTGCAGCTACCTTTCAGTGGTAGGTTCATAGTAAAGTTTTGGTGCAATTATTTTTGTAGCGTTACTAACTTTTTATAAATTTCAACAGTCTGAAGTGATGTTAGGATTTGTAATTTATTTTAGTTTATTTAGGTTTTAGCTTAATTTTATATAGTTTAGACAGGAAGAATTTGGTCTGTTTTGCTGACTATATTGTCTGATTGACAAATTGTAATTGGTATTTTATTTTACTTTTTATTCTTTTATTTTGATATTTTATCATTCTAACAAGAATAACTTTCTAGGGCTTAAATGTTTTTGAGGGGTTGTGCATAAGCATTTTATGTAATTTTGTGTGAAGTTGTTTTTTGCATTAAAGTGAATAGAAAATATAGTCCCTGTTTTTTTAACTTTCATTTTCGAATTCTAATGTAAAATTGTATTTGGTTTGCCTTGGATGGGCTACACAGTTTTGGGCATGTGTGAGTGTGCATACATATGTTAGCAATGGGAAGAAAGTAGCACTTTGGATAGATCGCCATGTCAGTGTCGAGAAGTGACAAATGGATGAGCAAACAAATGTGCTTCTGCCAAAATTAGAAAAAGGGAGTCAACCACTTGAGGACATGAATCCAACAAAGACCATCATATAGCGTTTGAAATCCCTAACGGTACAACATTAGACTAAGGATTTAAAGAAAGGAAGAACCAACAATTGTTAATGAATATGTCAGACCATACCTCTAATGGAGAAACCTACAAGAAGAGAGTTGGTATAAGGAAGGGACATATGCACTAAAATATTGTATTGGTTACATTGCAAATTAAGAGTGCTAGTGTCGCTGCAACCAGAAAATGTTGCAAAGCAGGGATTTGATGTGATAAGGCAAGAAATATGGAAAATGTACCACTTGAGCAAAATTATAAACTTTCTGAAAAGCTAAAGCAGAAAGCTATAGACACGAGGGAAATTCTAAGCAGCAGGCTGGTGTTTAGTAGGAGATATGTAACAATAAGTAAGATTTCACTTAGGGCAGTTAAAAAGAGAGAAACCATACCTGGTCAGAGTTTTAAGCCAGGCTGGTGTCGGTGTAAGACAGAAACCTTAAATAAGGGAAGATTCTAGTTACCGGTTATCTATAGTAAGAAAATAAAATTGAAGACAAATCCCTTTCAGAGGATCAGCAACATATAGATAATAAAGAAATCGAGAGGGCAGTGTTCACTCACCCTGCAACAGAAGGAGAACAACAGAGGGAAGAGAAGAAACAGGAGATTGTAGCATATAGTAACGGATAAATAACATTGAACAGAGGCTCTGATGATACATCTGATGAGCCAACATTCAGGAGCATTAACCAAAAGGAAGAAGATTCTGTGCATCCAGTTCATAAAGAAAGGGAACAAGAAAAATAGGTAAGATAGAGCCGACAACTGACACTAAATGATACAGAGATGAAGTGCCATTCCTAGGAGAAGAGTGAGATACTGATACCCAAGTGCTTGTGTTGGGAGGGAGGAAGCAGTGCCTTCTATATCTCGACAGGATGAACTTGAGGAAATCCCTGAACCACCTATGCTTTATGTAAGCTGGTTACATTTTAAAAAGGTACAGCGAAAAAAGGAAACTATGAACAAAACAAGGGGAAATATAGCTAAGTGTATAAGAGAAGAACTGAATAAGATGTTCCTACTTCTTATCCATAATTTGTGTTACAAAGTGACTTTTGATATACCGAAAGGATGGAGAGGAAGTAGTATGCCAATTGTTGGTGCCTTTGCTTTTCAGAAACCTTGTGATGAGATTAGCATGTAGCCATGTGCCAGGGAGACCCCTAGGAATGGTGAAGACTAAAGCACATACACTAGCAAGCTTTCACTGTCTCAGAATAATTAAAGATACTGAGACCTTCTCTGCTAGATGTCGTGTGTACCATAAGATGGCTTCACATCTAGGCTTTAAAAATCATTTGATTGCAATGCCTATCATATAGGTACATTTCATTCTTATTTCAACATACATTGCAGGGACACTGGTAAAATCTAACAATGGGTTTCAATATATTTTGGTTATTTTGGAGTATGCAACTAAATACCCTGACATTATCCTACTATGTAAAGAAGCTAATCCTAAAATCTATATTCAGGGAGCTGGTCTTAATATAATCAAGGGTAGGGACACCAAAGGAAATAGTCACTGCTCAGGGGACTCCCTATATGTCCAGAATAATGCACCAAATCTGCCAGTGCTTTAATGGCAAGCAACTAAAAGCCTCAGTGTACTTTCCCCAGACGGATGGAATGGAGTAATGTTTTTTAACTGAATACTAAAGCCCGTGCTAAGAAAAGCAATTGAAGAAAATGGCAAAAATCATGACCTGTTAATGCCATATCTCCTATGTGACATTACAGAAATGTGACAAACCTTCACCACGTTCAGTTCTTTTAGTTATGGCTGCAGTAGCGCTCTCACCTCACAGTAAGACGTTGTCCTGTTCGATTCTCAGCTAGAGCGTCTTCTGTCTGGAGACATGCGTGAATGGGCGTACCTTCATTGAAGGTTGTGCATCAGGGCTGGCAACTCGGCATGTAAAACTCTACTGCCAATCATTAGTGGACCGGAGTTCCGCTGTGGCAACCCCTAACCGGGAAAAGCCGGAAGACGCAACATGCCAGGTACCCTCATGGACTATTGGATATTGCCAGAGAAACTAGCGAATAATAGAAAACTGCATTTAAAAGTGTCCTAGAATACTATAGTAGCTTGTGCATAAAGCTGAAAGTAGTGATGCCAGTAGTACTGGAACACATAGAAAGAATTCAAATTACACAACAAGGGATATGTAACAGAACTGCAAGGACCAGGGAGTTTAAAGCTGGACACCAGGTGTTTGTTTTGGTTCCCTTAGTGAAAAATATGTTTTGGCTAAATGGCAGTGGCCATTGAAATGATAACAAAAATAAATGAGGCAAAATACAGAAGTAGACAGACAGATAACAGAAGATCAGAACAAATATACCATATCAACATTTTGAAACTGCAGAAGTTGTTCAAACTTTGGTATCTGAGAGGAGATTAGTGAGTCTGATAAACATGGAAAGATAGCATTTACGTCTACAATATGTCTATAATATGTTTAGACATATTATAAACACACATAGTCATGACTATTGATTTTATGTGTTTTTGTATGTTTTTTGTGTGTTTATATGTCTAAACATTTTTGTTATTACAGTAATTTATGTATTTTTATTGAAGTATATTCATATGGTTTTATGATTATATGTAATTTACATGATATCATTCTGCTTTTAACATAGTATTGTGGTAGTTGTTTGTATCTTTTAACATGTTTTATACGTAGGTAAGCTGTTCATAGATACTCTGAGATGAATGGGTTAATTTTGATGTTGATTGTTAGGCAGCATATCCCATTGGTTGCTTAGTATTTAAATAGTTGTATCATTATGATGGTGTTTTAGTATTGTATGGTCTGATGAAGCGGAGAATATCTGTGAAAGCGCTTACCCTGCCGAACTGGAATTAAAGGTGCGCTGTGTGGAACCACTGTGCTTCTTCTTTTTTACTCATCTACCTGTTTTTGTTGTTCCTGGTTCCTTCATCGGTTTAGTGGTTTGAATTTCTTTTTATCTGACTGTTGTTTTACCTCTAACCGAGCATGGCAGAAAGTAATGTGGAGTTATGTGATACTGAGGTGCCTTCTATGGCCATAACACCCAATAGGAGGACAAATGTTCGTCTGAGTTCACTTTTGAATGTACAAATCAACCCACTACTAAGTGGTAAAGTGTATTTACAACATAACACTACTTCAAATTACTCCATCTTGTCTGAGGCTTTTATGAAGGATTATAGCAATTTAGAAAATAAATTGTACAAATATAAGTGACTGTAGTGGCAGCACTTTCATTTAGAAGCTTCTCTGAACTTAAAGGTAGCATCGAGGGGGCTTAGAGTTCTAACAATGCCCAGCTATGGTCAAACATATCCTGAATTGCTAAGATGTTGGCAACTACTTAACCTTGAATGTAGTGCCAAGTATATGCAACTCCTGATAGATTTTTTTCGACATGACGAGGTGGAGTTGTATAATGAAATACATGCCATGCAAAATGACATATTTAACACTTATCCAGATGATGTTTTGGGAGACAGAATGGACATTCTATTTAACAATATCTCAGGCTATGACAAAAGGCTTCCAGCCACAAAAAACAAAAATTCAGAGAGACATGAAGGATTTCCTGGAGGGCAATGTTTTCTCTTGGAATAGAGAGAGAAACTGCCCCAATTCTACTGCACAGCACTCTACAGGAAATGGGCCGAGCTTTGAGAATGCTAGAACAGCTGATGCACCTAGCGTACTTACTCAGCAGGCACTACAGACATCTGCGATTACTTTTATAACACCAGGAGTTGTGACACCTATTTGATGCCAGCACTAATAATGTGAATGGAAGTACTGCATGCTGTAGTTATGTTGCTACTGAAAGTAGTGATGTTACCGTTAGGCATAAATCAAACATGGCGCCATGCAAGAGCCCCATCAGAACTGAACAGAGCTTGGCATTGCCAAACTCATCACGAGGGCTTTTTTTGTTGAAAGATCCGCTCCCAATTAGGGGAAGATCCAGAAGTCAATGCACGAACCCCAGGATACGGCAACTGCACAGCGCGGAAGAAGTGACAAGAACAGGAAAGAGGACCAAACAGGTTTAGTACACAATATTTCTTCTACAGTACTAACTGAAACAAAACGTTCTGTTTTAAACAGAGGTTTGACTTTTGTTCCGTCCCAGAAAGCCGACTTAGTAAGTATGCTACAAGATTTACGCTTGTTTGGCAGGACTCTAACTTTGAAAACAATGTTCAATAATACTATGCAAAGTGATTGCATTTTTAAGAAGCCCAGTACCTTTGTTCCACCTACAAATCCCACAATTGAATTGTTTGTTGATGTTTGTGATAAACAACTCAGGGAGAAGTTTGCTGATAAGCAAAGCAATGTATTTGTCAATATGTCAAGTGTTGAGAGACAGGCTTTGTCAGATTTAAAACATATGAATAGTATTGAGATATGACCAGCAGACAAGGGGGGGGGGTGGCATTGTAGTACTGGACAAAGATATGTATGTGGAGAGTATGTTTAACCTTTTAAGGGAAGTGGATACTTATACTTCTATATCTTCTATTGTATTGAAAGGTGTTATTGAGAAGGTACATTTTTTTGTATTTGATTTATTAATAACTGGGTTGATATTTCAAAGTGGACCAACCGGTGGTTCCCATAGTATATGGCCTCCCTAAGGTACATACAAATCTATATAATCCTCCAATGCAACCCATTGTATCAAGCAAAGGTTGGGTAACAGAACCACTCTCAATATTTGTAGAAAAGAATTTACATGCTGTTCTAAATAACTGTCAGACTGTCTTGAAACATACTAAGGAGTTCCTTAATGATGTAAGTAATCACTTTGATGTCATAACAGGCCCATTTCTTTGTTACTTTGGACATACAATCCTTATTTAGTGTCATCCCTAATAGCTGGGGCATAGAGAATGTTAAGGAATTGCTATGTGAAAGTAATATTCTTACTGGCAAGGTGGGACTGATCTGTCCTCTCCTTGAGATCTTTCTTGAGAATAATGTGTTCATTTTTGATGACACATATTACATACAGAAGGCTGGCGTGGCTATGGGCACTGCATGTGCAAATAGCTACACCAAACTATCACTTGTTAATTGGGAGACTAAGTATGTCCTTTCCAGTAACATATACTGTGCCTCAATTAAATGGCATAAGCTTTTGTGGATGACATATTTTTATTGTGGCAAGGTACAGAAGAATGGTTAAAGGAATTTTTGCAGTACATTAATGGCTTGAATGTTTTTTTGAAATTTACATACAAGTATTCACCTGATGAGATTGAGTTTTTAGATGTTAAGGTGAGTAAGGATGATTTATATTCTGTTTCTACCATTATGTACAGAAAGAGTGTAAGGAGGAATAATGTATTACACAATGGTAGCATGCACCCTAACCATACCAGCTCAATGTATTAAGAGGGCAAATATTTCATATTATACCATGACCCCCCATTAATATTCCAAAACGTGCACGCTGATTGGCCAGCGTGCACGTTGTAAATCGACTTATACTAATGGAAAAAGGTCCGGTCGCCCGGACTTTTTCCATTAGTATAAGTCTCTTTTAAAACACTGTCTCACTATGTTAAAAGAGTTTAACATAGTGAGACAGGTTTATAAAAAGCAACGGAGATCTCCATTGCTTATTTTAAAGCTGTCTCGCTATGTTAAACCCATTTAACATAGCGAGACAGGTTTAAAACAAAAAAGCAACGGCAAAAGCAAGATCTCCGTTGCTTTTTACTGTTTCGCTATGTTAAATGGATTTAACATAGCGAGACAGCTTTAAAATAAGCAACGGACATCTCCGTTGCTTATTTTAAAGCTGTCTCACTATGTTAAACCCATTTAACATAGCAAAACAGTAAAAAGCAACGGAGATCTTGCTTTCTCCGTTGCTTTTGGCCACAGCTCTGATGTACTGTGTAGGCATGCGCAGTACATTAGAACTGCCGCAGATACCAGACAGCTGCGGAAGGGCAGCAAAGAGGCATTATACAATGCCATTATTTAGGAAAAGTAATTATTTCTTTTCTTAAATAATGTCATAGTATAATAGCAATAACCCACTTCTGGGTGTGGGTAATGCAGGATTTACCCACGGTTGTCTTTGTTTGGTCCCTCGGGCTTCGCCCTCAGGACCAAACCACGCCAACCGTGGGTAAATCCCGCATTACCCACACCCAGGCGTGGGTTATTGCTATACTATGCGCTTGTATAGCGATGATGCTAAGTTAACAATAGCTTTTGCTACACTTAAGGAAGAATTTATGGAGAGGGGCTATAAGTGCAATGTTATTGATTTCCAGATCAATGAAGCCTGGAAAGAGAGACAGGGGAGATGTAGACCCTATTTTGTTAACACTCCACTTAATGCTCAGACTACTGATGCAATTGGTGTAAATACCTTAACCGGTACTAGGACTGATAATGATGTGAAGATCAGGATGCCTTTGACCTTTGCGAGTAATATTCACATGGTCTGTGACGTAATAAGAAATAATTGGGATATCCTTTCGCCAGTTCAAGAACTGAAAGGAGTGATAGGTCATCAACCCAGTTTTACATTTAGAAACAACAGGTCTCTTAAGAGCCAGCTATGTTATAGGCCTCTTTGCCCCCAGAGTTATGCTCAATCTGAAAGACTTGGGACTTATGCTTGTAGGAGATGTATGGCTTGTGTATGTATACACATTGGTGGGTATTTTTCACATCCACAGCTTGGATTCGAGATAGACGTTTTATGGTGACTGTCAGACTAAAAATGTTGTTTACTTCTGTTTTTGTATTGAGTGTTTCTCGTTTTACATAGGTAAGACCAATAGAGTATTCAAAGACAGAATCCTTGAACACCTTAGAGACATTAGGAATGTTAAAGAGAATAGTGCTCTGGCCATGCACGTGGCCAAAGATTGATCTAGACACAAGTTTAAGTTTTTAGTATTGGTGATTCTATATAGTAACATGAGAGGTGGGGATCTCAGCAATAAACCTGAAGCTGTGGAGCAGAAATGGATCATACATTTTCAGACTGATAAGGCCCCAGGTTTGAATAGTAAAGTTTCGTAGAAACCTTTTCTAAAAGCTAGAGCTCTTAAACATTGAAAGGATTTAGACATGACTATTGATTATATGTGTGTTTATAATATGTCTAGAATTTTTATTACAGTAATATGTGTATTTTTATTGAAGTATATTCATATGGTTTTATGATTATATGTAATTTACATGATATCATTCTGATTTTAACATAGTATTGTGGTAGTTGTTTGTATCTTTTAACATGCTTTATACATAGGTAAGCTGTTCATAGATACTCTGAGATGAATGGGTTAATTTTGATGTTGATTGTTAGCCAGCATATCGCATTGGTTGCTTAGTATTTAAATAGTTGTGTCATTATGATGGTGCTTTAGTATTGTATGATCTGATGAAGCGGAGAATATCCATGAAAGCGCTTACCCTGCCGAACTGGAATTAAAGGTACGCTGTGTGGAACCACTGTGCTTCTTCTTTTTTACTCATCTATCTGTTTTTGTTGTTCCTGGTTCCTTCATCAGTTTAGAGGTTTGAATTCCTTTTAAACTTGAGATAATGCATTAACAGTTTAGGCAAACTTTTACTGATGTGCCATGACCCAAGGTAACTCTTCAAACTGTTACTGATGTGCCACGACCCGAGGTAACTCTTCAAACTGTTACTGATGTGCCACGACCTGAGGTAACTCTTCAAACTGTTACTGATGTGCCCCGACCCGAGGTAACTCTTCAAACTGGTACTGATGTGCCACGACCCGAGGTAACTCTTCAAACTGTTACTGATGTGCCACGACCTGAGGTAACTCTTCAAACTGTTACTGATGTGCCACGACCCGAGGTAACTCTTCAAACTGTTACTGATGTGCCATGACCCAAGGTAACTCTTCAAACTGCTACTGATGTGCCACGACCCGAGGTAACTCTTCAAACTGTTACTGATGTGCCACGACCCGAGGTAACTCTTCAAACTGTTACTGATGTGCCACGACCCAAGGTAACTCTTCAAACTGTTACTGATGTGCCATGACCCGAGGTAACTCTTCAAACTGTTACTGATGTGCCACGACCCGAGGTAACTCTTCAAACTGTTACTGATGTGCCACGACCCGAGGTAACTCTTCAAACTGTTATTGATGTGCCATGACTCGAGGTAACTCTTCAAATACCCTAACCATTTCCTTTCATCGTTAACTTTAGTTCCTTGTTGCCATTTTCGTCATTACTTCTCCACCTGAGGATTTCTATATTGTAACGATTATCAGTTGAAAAATGCATTGTAAGGCCGTTGAAGCCTTAACAGTTAACATGCTCAGTGAAGCTAGGTTATACTTTCTGAACAATATTTATTGTTAAAAAGACATTAATAAACTATATCGTAATTAACATAACAAGAAAACCTCACTTCTGCAGTCATGACAGACACTGGACTCGGATTCATACTGGGTGATGTAGCTAAAATTCTTGATGGTCTCCTTGGCTGTAAGTTTGGTAAGAACTTGTAAACCTTTGAATATTTTTAATCCCATGTCTCAAAAAAGTCAAGGATTTTGAAAATGAATTCATTTTCTCAGCAGTAGTCACTTTGACTATTTCTACAGGTGCAATATATTGTCATTTTAGTATAAAATAGATGTGAAAAATTTCAACCTATTCCCATTTTCATTAATAGAGTATTTGATCGAAGCTGCTTCAAACCTAGACATATTGGAATCTTATAATCACTAATTAAATTACTGAACATAATATTTAAAGTTATTTATTTATTTATTCTTATATCTTTGTTTACTGGAAAAGTCAGACTGGGCAATGCACGTTATGAGCAGAGGCCCAGGGAGAAAAGTTCCAATTGTTTACCATACATTATACTTAATTCCAGTTAAACACAGAGTAGTCGCATTTCTATTTACATTTATACACATAGAGTACTTATATTTATGTATTCTGGGATTGTTACATTTTGCAGAAATGGAAGTTATTATAGAGAAAGTGCATGTAAAGTAGGGTCTCAGCATAAATGCAAGATAGTCTTCCATGGAAAGTGGATTGTACAGGCATCAGGTATGGAAGTAGTTTATAGCTGTTTATACATATGTACAAGTATTGTTTTTGACATCTCGGTGAAAGTATGAAAGTATTCTAGTTTATGGGAGAGTATCATACAGTGTACCCCTAAAAGTCTTAACCTGGTGATGAGCGTCCGCAGGATCAAGGCTGGTTAAGATATCGTTAAAGTAGTGATTTTGTCTGAGAATTTTATTTCTGTGAGGATGCTATTCCAGAGTTTAGTGACATAGTGGGAGTAAAGTGAGTCTCCTAGGACATTATTTGACTTGTCTGTGAATAATAAGAGTTTGTTACTAGAACAGAGGTCAATTACAGGCCAGTAGGGCAATAGAATCTTTTTTAGTGCCGGGCATTTTTCTGGATGATAAATGAGTCTGTGTGCTGTAGTTAGTTGTGAATATGTTAGGTAGTTGTGCAGTTCAAGCCAGTTTAATTGCTTTAAGCTATGGCAATGGTGGGTCCTATGAGTGAGATTGGTGGAAGTTTGGCTATTTAATTGTAGTAGGAGTTGGCAGTAAGAAGGTGGGGTTAGAGTTTGCCCTGCTGTAGTTGGCAAGGAAACAGAGAAAAACAATGAGTGACTGGACATAAAGCAGCCACAGACCTGCTGGGAGAGATAACTAAAAGGTAGAGTGCAGTTTGGAAGAACTCTGTGCTAGTAGGTGAAACTCTTGATTTTGTTGCTGTAAGACATAGTTTTCAACTGGAGAGTTCTGGAGAATCAGGCTGCTACAGAGGAGGTAATAATGTGGGGAAAGTGTGTAGACAGGATATAGGATAACAGAGAGACCAGAAAGAGAGATTAAGATATGAAACGGTGTATTATAAGAATGAGATTGTTGAAACGTTTAATGAGTCACATCCTCTATGATGCTTGCACACCTAAACAAGTTATAGGAAGCACTTATTTACCCAACAGTTTACTAAATATTGAGCCTGTGCTCTCAAATGAAATGTTCAGTTGTTGGATGTCTTTTCTATTGGCTGATTTCAATAATGTTCTTACAAATACATTTGCATCAGTCCTTTAGTTGTCTATTTTCAGGTGGAATTTCTTTCTTGGGTGTTGATGTCCTGCACAGCTACTGCTCATTTGTCACTGAAGGATGTTTTTCAAGGTGCACTCTAACAGGGTAGATATTATTTGCACCATTTCTTTAGTTGTCTGTTTCTGGTTTGGGTGTAGATGTCCGACTGGGAGTTATTCTGCAAAGTTACTTCTCACTTTGCTACTCAGGCAGGTGGGCAGATGTTTCAGAGAGAACAGGATAAATGAATAAATGATAGACAAAGATGGCATCCGCAGGGGAGGAGAGAGTTAGATTGCATGTTGAGTTGTTTTAACCACACCAAATAAGCTATCTATCTCTGGAACTGAGTCCTGTCTTTAGATCTACTTCAGTCACATTTGACACAACATTCTAGAGAAGTCTGTTTCTAAAGTCATGATGAACAACTGCTGTCCTAGCCTTCTTGAGGTTATCCTTTCACTGTCTTAACCTATGTCAGTAGGACATTGCATCCTCTAGGTTGCTGTTTGTTACATTAGTCATGTCTTTATCTTCAGCTGAGACATCCATATTACCCCTTTTTGATGTTTTAGGTTTAAGTCAAGCTGATACTTCTTGTTTCATACTTTTATGAGACATAATGCCTTCTCAATGCATTGTTTATACTTTTAATAACTAATCATAATACAACAACATATGTCCAGGTATGGTAGTTATTTACCCATGGGATATTTCCCATATAGCTTATGATGGATCAGCTTAAAAAACAAGGACCTGGCAAGTGTTGTAATATTAAGAATAATGCACTGTCTAATAAGCAGAGGTTTGAACTGTGGTGTATGCCAGAGAAATCAAATACTCCCATCTTATTTAGACTTGAACTTACCTCAGTTGTCGAAGTATAACACTGTCCTCCGTAGACTGCTTGTACAGTATTTAAATTGCTTTCTTATGTACAGAAATAATTAATTAATTCTGAGTTGGGTGAAGAGGAAAACATTTGTGCAGAAACGCATCTTGAAAATTGAGATAAAGTAAGTTTAGTGTACTTTAATCCAATAAGTACATAACACATGTTTAGCCTTTGCTAGCCTGATAAGATTTATTAGCACAGTTGCCTGTTTTAAGACATAACACAGGAAATTTTGAGCTGTTAAGTTACTTATGCACAAGGTAAACATTTCATGCATTATATAACACTAATATGCCTCTCCTTCAACAGGAAATGTTCATTTATAATGAGAAACTGAAATGTACTCGAAATGTACATGCTGTGATGGCTCCCCTAAAATTGCTTGACTATAAATTGGATGACTTTCATCTTGTTGATTTATAATCCTCTGAAACTCCGATTGACTTCCATTGGCAATCATTGTCAGTATGGTTTCTGTTCCTGTGCTGGCAGTCACTCAAAGTGTTTGAGCTTTTCCATTTTGTCCATCATTGTGTAATTATGGAGATAGTGTAAGGGGGTGTAGAAGGCTTGCCTACCTGCAGAAAGTGTTTTTATTTTCATTGAGTTGAACTCTTAGACGGCCGAAGCGTGAATACATTTATTCTCAGCAAAACACAGGAGTTAATACCGTTAGGTCAGAAAACTAAATCAAGTGGATGGGATTGAAAAAGAATACTTCATGGCTTGGAAGTATAGTCCACTATAAGGATTTGAACAGTTAATGGTACAAAGTGAATACATCAACATTTTTCCTCTCAGAACTGAAAATATGTAAATATTGTTTGTTTTCATTTATATACATGTATGATTGTTTATGTCATAAGTGATAATTTAATAAAGATGTTTCTTGTTTAACAAAAGCATTTTCCTCCCAGCATTCTAGCACAATATTGTAGCAACTTTCTACCAATTTGCTTAGTTACACAGTATGTTGCTGAGACAATCGTGGACGTAACTATTAATGCGAATTGCTTTACTGCCAGAGTTATATAATTGCTGCATAGACAGGGGCACCTTTGACATTTGTCATTGTTCAGTGTTGTGGACAGAAGAAGAATGAATGACAGCTGCTACCCACACTAGCATGTTCTTTGTGATGTACATTGGCCCTCCAGGGCAGCTGAATAAAGCAGGCAAAGCTGCAAGATCCGGCCATTGTTGTCCTCCTCTAAAACATACCTGCATGTGGAGGAACTCGCTTTACACCACCTCTCATCTATGTGTATCACATAGGGGTGTCTACCCAGGCACTAAGCATATGTGTATCATCACAGAATGGGCTGGTATGCAGTTCAGACATTGCAAAAGCCCGAGACGCCACATCCTGCACATCCCAATGTGCCAGTTCTGTCCCTGTGCCAGGTGTAAATCCTCCTATGCATGACATAAGCTGTTTACCAATTTACCCCGCATTAAAATACTAATCAAGCTGAGTATATTAATTAAACTGAATTAAGTTATTTCAGGCCAAAACATATACAGCTTGACTTACATAGTTAATGCATCCCCCCAATAAATGAACACTTAAGCTATCACAGTAGAAGATAAAATATACAACTTTTGCTTAAATACTGTTTTTAGTATTCAGTGAAGTAAAAAGTCAATGAGCTATCAAGTTCAAAGCAGTTTACTATTCAAATAAAAGTGTATGTATATATATATATATATATATATATATATATATATATATATATATACATATGTCTATATATATACATATGTATATATATATATATATATATATATATATATGGGTCTACTTCATAACATTGAAATTTCATAACGTTGAATTTCATGACACTGACATCATAACACAGAAAATTCAAAACACTGAAAACCCAAAACATTGAAAACTCAGAACATTGAAAGTGTGGTTCATATATATATAAAATATATCTTATATATATATATATATATATATATATATATAGAGAGAGAGAGAGAGAGAGATACACACACACATACCAGGATTAAAAGTTTGTACTACTTATATTACTGTTAGTGGATTAAGCAACCAATAATACCCGACAGGGTGTGTGTTAATGTCTAATTAACACCATTCCAGAGGTGTATAGGCACTCCACCACATGGGCTCACTGTAAAACTGCAGTGTTTTACTTACTTAGATATATATATATATATATATATATATATATATATATATATATATATGTATATATAAATATATATATATATATATATATATATATATATATATATATATATATTTTTTTTTTTTATTACTAAATTTTTTTTAGTATATTTTTGATGTAAAATAGTTTCTGCGTCTAATGTTTCAAACGTGCTGTAGTATATGCTAACGGTGTTAGAGGAAACATTTTACAACAAAATGTAACATTTAAAAATAACCAGGTTATTTACTTTACAGCCAAAATGTAACATTTAAAAATAACCAGGTTATTTACTTTACTTTTGGTCCCTTACTCCTAAATCGTTTGGTTGGCAGTCAATGGAGAATGAAATTACTAAATAATCCCCGGGATTCACTAATTCTCAGTGTAAGACTAAATAAGTCTTACACGGAAACTGCAGCCTAAGGGGAAGACGTCTTCGTGCCATGCATATTCATGAGGGCGTGCTGACTCAACTCTAAGGCTAACACGGAGCGTGCACGAGTGCAGGGGGCATGTCAGACTGCCGAGCAGTCCAAAACTCCACACCCCTGCAAGTCCTTCAATCGTCAAATGTCAACTGACATGAGCAAGTCCGCTCAAATGTATACATACCCAACACTACACTCCCCCACATTCTAAACCCCTGTACAATTCTAAAATGTAAAACTCTTATTTTTTTTTTTATTATTCCCAAAATAGCTGCCCGTATTTGCGCGGGTTTGCCCATTGCTTAGCTACAGTTAGCAGTTTAGACATCGAAGAGGATAATAAGAAACTTATATGCAAATTAAGCGCAATAGCGTAGTGGTGGAGCCTTCGCACAAAGAGGAGGCATTACCGGTTCGAGTCCCTCCACTCCCCTTTCTATTTTCTGTAGGAAATCTATATAGAAAAATAATTCCTGACATTTATCTTTTAAATAACGTATCTTAAGCAATGTGAAGCACTGCTAAGGAAAGTTTACCAGTATTAAACACATTTAAGTATAATTGCTCATAGCTTAGCAGTGCTTTAACTAGTGCAATGGCTTTGCGCGTAGCTGCGCATCGCGCCAACTAGCACAAATAAAACATGTTTGCTTGTAGCTGTGCACCACATTAACTAGCACAACTTCGGGCAACATCGAGCAATGTAGAGCAACGTTGGGCAAAGTTGAGCAAAGTCGGCTAAACACAGCCTGGTCTGGCCAGTAGTAAAATAAAAAGCAATGACAGGCCTTGAACCTGGGATACTGTGCACCATAATCACAGTACTGAACCACTAAGCCATGACAGCTTTTGATATGCTATTCACCCAGTGTCTTCATAAAGCCGATTTGTTTTTAATTTTGTGGTTTTTGACTCTTGTTTTTTTTTCTCAGTCTGACATATGGTTACACCTCATCATTAAAAAAACCTCCTTTTCCTCCTTAGATGTGCACTTTTGAGGCTCACATATACTCTGCAATTGCCCATTCCCACGGGAAAACTTTCAGAGACCAGACTTTTCTCAATAGTATTTTCTTAATTCATGCTTGAAGTCAGACCTTTAAAGTGAAATGCCTGCACCATTTTCTACTTTACTGCTATTTCCTATCAGTGTGAAAGTATTCATTAGACAATTTCTTATTTAGGTTATCTTTTGTAATTTGTTTAACAGCAAACTTGCTGAGTACTTTCTCATGAACTTGTCTTTCTGTATTTGTGAATCTTTGTTACTCGCTACATAACTGCCAAACATCTGTTTGCCATGTTGTTTCAAATCCTGGATGTGGTAATCCAGATATGGAAACAATAGAGTCCTATATATTGGGACAGTGACCATAATGTTTCTCTGGTCTATTACCCTAGCTATGCTTCTGGAATCTTTTTAATATTTGTTACCCATGAAATATCGTGTTGTTTGTTTCAGCTTGTGGGGAGAGGGTACAGGCCCTTTCTCAATATGTTTACTTTTCTTTATTTCCTGCAGATATGCCATAATTTTATCTTTAATCCATTTTCTAAACTATTATCCTGGTAAGGACTTAAATGGTAACAAGATGAGGAGGTAAAGTAAACTTCCCTATCTCCTGCAATATTCTGTAGCTCATTCTACATAATCCTTAAACATTGCCAGGAAAACTGAAGGTATAATCTGACTAGCATGTCTAGTATGTCTTGGGCCTACCTAGAGCACTCTTCTTAATCTAAGGTGCAACAGGCTGTGTACTTCAAGGTCCTCTAAAATGTTTATCACTGAGAATTTTCCAAGCTACCATGCACAAAAAGCTCATTTTGCAATCTTTTTCCTCCAGTATCTCATTGCTTCAGTGACTAGTCCATGATTATGACCTTTGTATGACCTTTGTTGGGAATGATTATAATCAGGTCTGTAAACTAACAGTTTCGTGTTACCAGTTAGCATGTGCTGTTGCCCCATAGTCTGATAAAATGCCTGCAGTTCTGAAACTTTCTACTCATTCTCTCTAACTCTACTTGTGAATAACACTTTCTTCTTCTTTCAGCTTTTCCTGGTTAGGGGTCACCGTAGCATATCACCTGTCCCTTGTGATTGGCAGTGGAGTTTTACGGTGTTGAGTTGCCAGCCCAGCACCCAACCTTCCACAGAAGGCACACACACGCCTAGGGCTAATTTAGAGTGTCCATTCCACCTATAGCATGTCTTTGGGATGTGGGAGGAAACTGGAGCACCCAGAGGAAACCCACATGACCACAGGGAGGACATGCAGACTCTGCACAGAAGGCACCCCAGCATCGAACTGGAGAACCTCTTGCTGTGAGGCAGCAATGCTAACCACTGTACCACCATGGCTGCCCCTACTTGTGAATGACACACAACACTTAAATTCTGCTACTTGACATAGTTACATCCCCTGTCTCCACACACAGAGAAAAATCTACAGTTTTAGATAAGAGAGCAGTGACCTCAGATTTAGAGATGTTGACTGTTATACCACCTACTCCAGGGCACAGAGGCCATCAAAGTCATTGAAAGCTAAAGAGGAGCTTTGTCTGCATACAATGAAAGTATGACCCTCATTATCCCAAGTGGGATAGTCTTCAGACCTTGATATTCTGTACATGAAAATCATACCACAGAGTGTATATGAAACACAGCCTTGCTGAAATATTGTGCCCACCTGTAATACATTATTCTCAGTGCTCTGAATATGGTTATAATACTTTCTCCTGAAACACAGATGCTGAAACTCATAAAGGAGCAGTCTTGGGAGTCTGTATTTTCGCAGTAACTCCCAGAAGACATACTAGTTTAAATGAAAGTATGCCTTTTACCAGTCCACTGTTCCTTTGTGAATAAATTGTGGTAAACTCAAATGGCTCCTTCAATATCTGTGTAAATGGAAAGAGCTGACCCACTGTCTCAAAGACAAGATAGTCTGCATTGCTCATTATAAAACAATGGACATGGCTATCAGACAAATTCGAGTCCTGTTCCACAACATTTAATTTCCTTACCAAAAGGTGATAAAGTATTGCTGAAATCCATTTCATCTGTGTGCTTCAGATTACTAGCATCATCAGTAATAACCTATTCATACACCTCAGTCAAGCTGGACAGCTGAGTCCTTTACAGAATTCAGTTCTGCTGCTGCATCTTTTTAGAAAATAAGAACTTGGTGTGTCCTGCAGACTGTTTATAAACATTTTCTCTTGCATGACACCCCAACACACACACACACACACACACACACACACACACACACACACACACACACACAAATTGCTCATGCAAACCTCTTCCACCATTTTGTACACTACAGTGCATTTCTGGTTTCCAAAAAGAGACTACAGTTTTAATAGTGATACACAACGCATTATAGTTATAGGTTCCTAAATTGTTACTAGCCTAATGACCACTAGGGCCCTTACATGCCTAGCTGCACACCTCAATTAATTTGTATTGAAGTATCATCATTGTATATGGGAGGGGCATTAGTAGCAAGGTAACTAAGGAATTTTGTGGGGGTGTTAGTTAGGATAATACTTTGCTTATTGATGGCCTTTGTCCATAAGGACATGGGGCCAGACTGGGGGCAAATTTACAATTTCCCATCCAGTTGTTAAGGTTTTCTTTGAATGGGGTCAGGGATGAACTCTGTTTTATATGGATGGGGAGCCTATTCCATATTTGCAAGGATCCTTTGGGACACACAACTGTCTCCAGTACATCCTGTTTATATGAAAACAAAGTTCAGATGCTTGGATGCAGTGTTTTAGTGTTTCTCCTGTTTGTTTTGCACATGTTATACAGATCCATCAGGGCTGGGTCTAAGGAAGTCCTGTAAGCCAGGCAATGATCCTTTGTCAGCAGCCTGTAGGAGACTGAATACACAGATATGGCCTTTAGGCAATCAGTGCTGGACAGGGGTATTTATGCCCTGGATTCTCCTGTTGAGGAACCTCTGTGTGGTCTCTCCAGCTGCTGCATGTGCTTTGTAAAGTACATGCCGAAGGGGGCATTGTACTCAGTAATTGGCCTTATAAGAAAAGAATACAGGGATGTTATGACCTCTTTGTCCCTGGATGAGATACCCTTACTTATGAGGTGGGCCATGTAGAAAGCTTTCCATACAACGGAAGCAACATGGTGGTCAAAAGTCAGGTTGCTATCAACCTGGGTGCCCAAATCCCTCACAACTGATTGCATGCTTAGGACGTTGTTATTAATGTGATAATATGAAGTGGATGATGATGCATTTTTTGGCATTCAGCCTGAGGCCATGTTTCTGGCACCAGTCATTTGTTTGGGTGGGACCCTCTTGGAGGACGTCCACATCACTTGGGGAATTGATAACCGCTCCCAGCTTGCAGTCATCAGCAAACTTGGTCAGCCACAGCCCACTGGTTTTGGCCTGCATCTCAGAGAAGTATATCCCAAATAACAGAGGCCCCAAGACCAATCCCCTGGGGTATGCTGCTCATTTCGGGTCTACTGCTTGAGGTGGCTTCCCCTATTTTGATTAGGTGGGTTCTATCAGTGAGCCAGTTTACTACCCATCTGGTAACATATGGAATGATGCCTAGTTGAGAGAGTTTATCTATTATGCTCGAGTGGGGAATAGTGTCAAAGGCTTTGGCCAGGTCAAGGTAGGTGGTGTGTACCATCTTCCTCTTGTCCAATGCTTTGGTGACTGTCTCAAAGTCAACCAGATTTAACAGACATGACCTCCCCTTGACAATGCCAAACTGTGTGGGGTCGAGTGTTTGGAGGTTGGCAATGTCCCTGTTAATGAGGTCCATGATAATCCATTCCATGGTCTTGCAGATCTGGCTAGTTAGGCTGTTGGGGCTATAATTTCCTGGATCGCTGGACACTCCACCTTTGTGTAAAGGGATGACAGTGGCAGTCCTCCACTCGGCTGGGACAAAGCTGGTACTCAGGCTTTGGTTGAATAGGGTGCCTAATGGTGCTGCAAGTTTATGCCTGAGTTCATGTAGGATGCAACCGGAGATGTTTTCAGGTCCCATGGAGGCTGTATTTTTTGCCTTTGAGAGGGCAGTGAGGACATGTTCCCCTAGAGAAAAGGGGAGGGGGCAGGTACTGAGGATGTCCTGATTTACTGATGGGGGAACAGAGGGGTGAAGTTTTTGCTGAATCTGTCAGCCAGTAGGTTGGCTATATCTACAGCATTTGTGTATGTGGTGTCATTGACCACCAGTTATGAACAGATCTGGGTGCTTCCTTTGAGATTGCGGACATATATGAAGAAGGCCTTATGATTGTCTCTAGTAGATGTGGCCAATTTGGAGTCTAAGTTGGCTTTACAGGATTGCACTAGTGCTCTTATTTACTTGTTCAGGCTAAGGAGAGATTGCTTCCAATTGGGCACCTGCTCTTTCTTGGTCCTAGACTGCAATTTTTTTCCTTTTGTTATATACTTTATTGCAGATGTCCACCAGACAGGTTTACTCTTCCTTGCAGAGGATGATTTTGTCCTGTTGGGTATTCCTGATTCCATGCGTCTATATAAATGCTCGTATAGTACTTTGGTATAGATTTGGATATTGGTGCCAGTTCCTACAGAGGGGAAGGAGGCTGTGAAACTGTTTATACCATTCCTCAGGAGATTGTAATCAGCTTTGGAGAAGTTTTTTTGTTTGACACTAACTAGAGGGGGTCAGGGGAGATGGTGACTTCGAAAGTGACTGCTTTATGGTTGGATCTTGCCAGGGAGGATGATACTGTAGGGGGTGCTGCAGTGGTTACTCATGTTGGTTAATACCAAGTCCAAGATAGTATCACCTCTTGTTGGGGTACTGACTAGCTGTTCCAAAGCATTTGCATTGATAAAAATCGAGGAATCTCTGGGCATTTGTGTTCTGGCATGAGTAATTTTTCCAATCTATGGTTGGGTAGTTAAAGTCACCCAAAATCAGGGTAAAAGATTGAATCATGATAGATTTGAAGAGGTGTAGATAGGTGGAGTGGGCATCTTGAGCCAAATTTGGGGGCTTGTAGCTAGCTATGATTTGAATAGGGGTCTTGTCAATGGTTAACCGCACCTGGAGTGTCTCCTGTGTGTCATACTTAATATATATATATATATATATATATATATATATATATATATATATATATATATTGAAACTCCACTTCCTTTGGCTTTGCTGCCCACAGTTTGGGGTCTGAATGTATGATAGGTTGAGAAACCAGGTAAGGCTGGGTTGCTCTTCACAGCTTTGAATCAGGTTTCTGTGACTGCACAGATGTCAGCATCTTCCAGGGTTAAGAATGCTTGCAATAAGTGCAGTTTCATGTTTAGACTCCTAGCATTTAGCAGCATGACCTTTAATTTGCATTTTGTTGAAATGTTTTATTTTGGTAGCATCAACCTCATGACTTTTCCTAAAAAAGGCACTATAGGAGAGACAAGGGCCTTTGCCATAAGCCTGAAGCCCAAGGGGGACAGATGCAGGCCATCTCTAGCAAAGCATTGCAGTCTGTCGATCATATATTCCCAGGCTGACAGGTACTGGATCCCCCTGGAATGACACCAGAAACTAAGCCAATTGTTAAAATCAATTATTTTCTGTTTGTATCGAGGCATCATTCTGGGTGACGGTAAAATGCTGCTTAAGGCTAGGGTCATACCTGCCTGGGACACATATTCAGCGAGCTCAATCATGTCTCTCTTCAAATAGTCTAGGATGGTACATCTCACGTCATTCAAGCCAACAAGGACTATGATAGTCATAACAGTACTTGTTGTTGAGAGACATGAGGGCGTGTGTGATATGGCAGATTCTGACACCTAACAAACAACTAATCATGACTTTCTCCTTATCCAGCCTGGTGAGAGGCACATCTTTGTGTCTCACAATGGAGTCTCATATGACTAATATGTTGGATTTATGGTTAGGCCTTAGTGGTTGTGAGACACAGGTGTGTGGAATATGCATGGTACTTGGTGTGGAGGGTTGTGGAGTTGGTGTGCTTTTGCCTCCGACGTCTCCTTTGTTTGGGTTTGTTTATGCTGAGAACCTTTGCATATGTTGGTGTGTGTTGTGTAACTGTGGGTGGTGTTTGAGGTGTGCTGATTGTACTGACAACCTTCTCAGTGCCAGATATACTGGCATGTGAGGGAGAGAACATACACTCTAGGTTCTTAATGTAATTACATCTCTCATAAATTGTGTCCTTGGGTGGTAGCAGTAGTTGGTTGTCCATATACATGAGGCAGTTGCTACACTGTCTCAGGATGCCCATACCAACCAGGCTAGCGGGAGAAACCATAAGAAATTGTCCATCCATATTTGTCAGAATCTGAGGGAGAAAGGCCAGGGAGACCTAAGGGGTAGGCCTAAAGCCCAAGTGCTTAAACCAAAACTAAGAGGCTTAGAATAACACTTACAATTTTAACAGGCTATAAACACGCAGTAATAAATGCAACAGAAAAGATGTAATTGAACACTTTAGAGAACATGTAGCAGCAAGTAGCAGAAGAAAAAAGATGAAGTAATAGAGTAGGAGGAGGAAACACAAATAGTGTATAAGCAGCTGAATAAAGTGTTTTTTTGTTTTTTTTTTTGCATTATATTTTGGTCTGTTCCTCATAAAAATTCTGTTTTTGACAAATCACTGGGATGAGCCAAGGATTAAAGTTATTAAATAAATGACATGCATTTGAGTTTCAGACTTGATATCCTTCAGAAAATATATTCTAACACAAATCCTGTTATTCTAGCAACTTTCTAAGTGTGTGTGTGTGTGTGTGTGTGTGTGTGTGTGTGTGTGTGTGTGTGTGTGTGTGTGTGTGTGTGTGTGTGTGTCAGAGAGAGAGAAATGCCCTAGTTAGATCTAGCAGGTGGAATTTATTGTCAAGTGCATTTTCAAGGAATTGTGAGCTTCAAGGGAAGCAAAGGTTACTGCTGCTCATGCTAAGTCTGCTTAAAATGTGAAACTGTTTTGTTTAGCAAATGGTATCATTATTGTGGTATAGAATTTGAAAGCAGTGTTAACACAGCAGGTAGCATACTTGCATCTTGATGCAAAGGGCTGTAGGTTCCAGTCCTACAGCATGTACATTTGTATTTTAAGGGGGTATAGTACTGCAGTGTCCTTAGTATGTCCTCCTTTGGATGAGACACCTAATAACT
Organism: Protopterus annectens; assembly: GCF_019279795.1. Taxonomy (NCBI): domain Eukaryota; kingdom Metazoa; phylum Chordata; order Ceratodontiformes; family Protopteridae; genus Protopterus; species Protopterus annectens. The sequence goes on from NC_056746.1 coordinate 1,172,903,372, forward strand.
ATGAACCTGTTTTTCAGCTTGCCACTCATTCCCCTATTGCAATATACCAGCTTACCATTTATTTTAATGTAACATAGGCAATTTATTCTTCAAGGGCAAAAGGCACTGAATTTGTAAATTAAACACTGAAATATAAAGTTTTTTCTAGCAACAACCTCTTCATTGGTTTCAGATCTCTTTAATGTGGAATTATTCAGATGACTTTTACTTCTGCAGAGATTCTGCATATTGATTGATATTGGTGGATTGTATGACAGAAGTTTGAGTGGCCCTTTATGGTTGAAATGTTCTGAATTGGGCAGGTTTTCATTATTGGTTCATATGATTTGTTTCATTGTTTAAAGGAAAAATGCTCAGAACTATAAATTTAAAACACACTCTAACAAGTGGTGCTGTATTATACAAGGGATATAATTCAATTATTATGTACTATAATTAATACAGTCAGGAAGGTGAATCAAAGAACTTTTGCATGGTTCTAAAAATGTGTGCAAGGAGCCTATGATTTGGAAGCAGGCCAAAGTTAAACTTTCCCTGCCACTGGCTAGATGCATGTTCGTTGAATGTGGGTTTCGATGCTGTTTCAGTGAATGTGGGTTTCAAAGGTAGAGAAGTTTTAATGTAAGTCCGTTTTCATTGTAAGACTGTTGCTTTGTTTAGGTTTAGTAAATGTCTATCAGTGTTTGTGCTATAAAATTTGAAATAAAAGTTGTAAATGAAATCCAGATATCTGTAATCATTGTAGAAGTAGAGCATTAAACAGTATGCACACTGAGAGATTTGAACAGTGTCTATGACAAATGGGGAGAAATAGCCAAGTAATGGGACACTGGAATGGCTGCATGGGTGAGGGTGGTGGGGTGGGGCTGAGTGAGTGGGGGCAGCAGAGGGGGTGGGCCTGCATGGGCGGGGCTTGGGTTTGCACCCCCCCTGCAAAAAAATCCTGCAGGCTCCCTTGGTTCCAGGGCACTGAATACAAAGCGGAATCCTGGAACCGTCTCGCACATTATCTCACCAGTGCCACAGGCGTCCCTCGGACTGTTGAGCAGGTCAGACACCACTACACAAACCTGAAGAGACGCATGGAGGACTGACTGAACCAGTGGATACAGGAGGCATGTGGGATGCAAAATGCCCCACTACTGAGTAGGTAGCCATGGAATAAAGTATGTAAGAATTGCTATTGTATAGTCAATATTATGGATAGGTATATGTCTCAATATCACTTCAAGCCTATGCAGATAAGCTGCTAAGGCTGCACCACCAGGCAGGTTAGCAATTATTCTGCATGCATTGTTATATAAAATAAGTGAGAGAGCCTGAAAAAAAGTGTTGTAGCCCAATAATAAAGGTATAATAAGTATTGAATAACTTCTCTGCATGTACTGTTATGTAAAATAAGTGAGAAAGCCTGAAAAAGAGTGTTGTAACCCATTAATAAAGGTATAATACATCTTGAATAAGTCTTCTGCATGCACTGTAATATCAAATAAATGAGAGAGCCTCTAGAAAAGTGCATAAGTAATTAATAAAGGTATAATTCCTGGAGTGTGTCCGTGTCACTTTCTTCGAAATGTTGTTGTACTCTTGCATTATAGAAATAGTACTGTTGTATTAAGCGCTGTCAACCCACACTTGGGTAGGCCCATATAAAGTGGATGAAGGGAGTGCCAGTAGCTGTTAAGCATATATACAGTCCTCAACTGTTGGTTCATGGCTGGCATGTATAGGTAAATCTGGCACATGAGTAGCTTGTTATTGTGTTCCCCAGAAATGTCAGTGTGCTGCTAGAAATGTAGGGGGCTGTTAAAATATAACTGATAATGTCACCTGAACATATCCAGATATGTAGATATATAAATATAAATAAAATATATAAATACGTAGCAGTAACATCTGCATCCTGGACAGTTTGTATGTCAGATACAGGTCAGGTATATAAGGAACTAGCAAAACCCATTTCACAATTTAACAGACATTGCCTAGTGTAATAATACATGCAGGGGATATATACCTGCAGTCAATAGGAATGTAGTATAAACTATAAGTACATATAAGTTGTTAATGGAGGCATCTTTTTACACCCTACTGTATGTGCATAAACAATGCAATTCCACACCTCAATGGGTATGTCTAATCTCAAAACATTTATTGGGACATATGCCCTACTGGTTTATAAATATCTGCATTTACATTGATGCATGTGCCCTGTTCAAATACCACAATCTTGGTGGCCTGTTGCCACCAATCAATCCTGCATGCTGTTGGAATATCCACTGTTGTTCTATATATGCATGTGTTATGCTTGTTGTTCAACTGTTGGAACTCTGGTGTGTTGGGTTAATGGGAATACTACTGTATGCTGTTACAACTAATTTGGAATGCTGTTGGCTGTTACCAACCCATATTGTCATTAAATCCTCCTTAACATAGAATGTATGGGAAGGCCGGTCCCAGCGGACCCACCTGTCCCACCTCAGCTGGTGATGGCACCTGGCACCAGCAGGTCCGGTGCCCAGCCCAGGACCTCCTCCTCCGTTGGCCCTGTGCCACCTTCAGGTGGAAGTGCTGCAGGGGATGGGGATCATCCCCCCCCCGTGCAAGCGTGGCTGGAGGAGGGCCACCTATCACCCTCTGAACGGTCTGGGCTGTGGTGTGTAGGGAGATCGAGAGTTCAGTTGCTGATTGTCTATGCTAGCTTGAGGCACGTGTGGTGCAACTCACGGGTGAGCCTGCCCTTCCTACGCAGCCCCTAGTGGTGGCTGTGAAGGTGCAGTGGTGACTGCCCATGGGTGGGGATCTTAGTTCTACTGTTGCCATCTGTGGGCTCATGGGCTTGCGATTTCCAAACATCCTTCCCCATCAACGGTGTTCACCCACCACATGTGTCATATTCCGCCCCTGTATGTATCTTGTTTCTCTTGTCTGTTTACCTCCCCAACCTACCTCCCCAAATATACCTACTTCCCCTACCCCACATTCCACTCTCACCTGAAAAAAAAGGGCAATCTGCTCCCAAAAATAATGACGCCCCATATATAGCTGCCCATTTTGCACATATGTCTGCTGGGCACATAAACTGATATTTAATTGGCAGTACAACATACTTTGTTGTCCTCAGCCCTCTCTCAGGGGTGGAAGGTTTCAAACTTCCCTCCAAATTTCTAGCATATGCACAGCTGTTGCTGTTAAAGAAATGGGCAGCTATGGACCTTGCCTACACCCGTTCTGCACATCCCAAGCTGTTTTCCCTACTGTCTTTCCCTCTTTGTGCCCCTTTTTCACCACTTTCCTATCTCCCCATTTTCTTTTCTTTCAAAGAAATGAGCGCGGGGTTTAATGGGAGTAAGCACTTTTAAGCAGTAGTTAGCGGGTTTGCGCGAGTGTGCTCTTGTGTGCACTTAGCTAAGGATTGCTAAGCTTCACGCAAACACGTGCAAACTCGCTTACAACTGCTTAAAAGTGCCTTAGTCACCCTGCATGTGAGGGCCCTTGTTCTGCTCAGCAGCAAAATAAAACACCTCTGTCAGCCTCAAACCTTGAACACAATAGACTGCATGAAGTACCACTAAGCCACAGTAGATATACAGCAGGTTGTTGCTGAAATGGATATATCATGCATCAGAATGAGTGAATGTAAAGGAAAGATAGGAATGCCATAACACAAAACCTGTTCTGTGGAACTTTACCAGCAGTCATTGTGGAATTGCATTACATGACTGTGATAACAGAACCAGCCATTCTAGCAGTAAATAATGTTAGAGCAGTACTTTACAACCCCCACACAGTATCATAGCAGGACAATCCCCACCCAAACGTACAAAATACCTGTGTGTTCAGGGTCCAGCAAGGATGTAGGTAGGCATACTCAGTAATGGAATTGTCCAGTTTTCTTGAGCATCCTGTGCTAATGTCAACAATAAAAAAGCACTAACTGTGCAGAAGTGAGTACATTAATATTCACAGTATAGCAGTTCACAAACAGTTCATGTGCCAAATGAATACATCTCAATAACTAAATATGTATGGCAGCTAATTGTATAAGTAGAAAATAAACTACATACTCCCATGTATCTTTTGTTAGCATTTGTAGGGGTGAGTACAATTCTACACTGACAACTGTGTACTGCAAGTGGCAACATTCAGGTCTGAGTACAACATTCAAATCACTGGCTACACCCCTAGCTTCAGATATAAGAAGTATACCAACCTTCTGACTTACACAACGGTGTCCACAGCAAACAAGCATGGGCCCCACTTTGGAAAGCTGAAAGGGCTACACCTACCTGACTTAACAATTTATAGCATTGGGTTGCTATGACAGTGAGTACTGCAATTACCACACAGCAGGCTGTATGCAATTACCAAATGGTGGCCACCAACTGGTGCAGAGGCCATCACATGCACATGTGCAGATACCTATATAAGCAGGCTGTACTTGCTGTCCACACATGCAATCATTTCATTGCAGCTATGAAGAGAGAGAGAGAGAGAGAGAGAGAGAGAGAGAGACACAGACAGACAGACAGACTGACAAACAGACACCGACATCTACATCAACAGCAACAGCAACAAAAAAAAATAATAAAAAAAATATAAAAAAAAAAATAAAACAAAAAAAAACAAAAACACATGGAACTGAAAAATACAAACACATACAAAGGAAAGGTATGTAACAGATATGTATTTACTGGTATGTAGTAGATGTTTTTGAAGAGTACTCTACATACTTTGAATCATCCATATGTGGCAGCAGTACGTATCTATGCACAGATGCCCTGCATAACTACTGCCATGGACAAATCAGTGTGTAGCTGTGTGCAGTGGGATATAACTGTGACATATGTAGCTCAGCATTAAATGTCAAACATCTGATCCATGTTACCTGTGTTCTGTACAGTAGTGTGTACAATGGCTGTTTGGGGGAGTAGTACATACAGCTATATAAGCATGGATGTGACAGAGTAACAAATGCATGATAGTCATATTAACGTGTAGCTTAGCTTTGGCAACTGCTGTACCAGGCTAGTATGCTAATCTAACATTTACAGCTATATATACACCCTCTAATATTACTGTGTGCTCACATGTGACACCTGTACATGTTGCAGCAAGGCCCAACAGGTCAGCCGTGAGGTCCATAGACCTACAACAGTGTGGACCTTGTGTGTGTATGGCACACACATACAGAGAGATCTGTCTGTGTCAGATATATTAGCATCTGTACATGTGCATAGGGCAAGGGATATACTGCAACTGTTTGTGAAGGGTGGACATATATATGTTGGTGAAGGTTGTTATGTGCATATTTCTATGTAGGTTGTAGTGTGTGTCAAACAAGACAGCATACAGTGCTGGTATATGACATATGGTGGTTAAACGCTGTGTGTATAATTTGTCAGGTTTGCAGTGTTGCAGCCAGTGAGGACTGCTAAAGCTACATGGGCTGAGAACACCTTCAATGCATTCCGCACAGCACTGTGCAATATTATTACATAACTGTATACCTCACAACCTTCGCATAATTGATATTCCCACCATGAAAGGTGGACTGTATATGTGCCTATATGTATATCTATATGTACACCAATGGATGTCTATATGTATGTGTGTGTGTGTATATATATATATATATATATATATATATATATATATATATATATATATATATGTATATATCACTAACATAAAATCCAGCACTGCTCCAAGTTTAATAAACACACACCACACTGAAGGAGCGAAAATCCTTTATTCCATGGCTCGCAGACAATAGATAATCCAAAACCAAACCGGTTTCACCCTTGGATGTGGATTTTGACATTAGGGGCTTTGTATAGGCCAGGGTTGAATGAGAACTTATAGTGAATTATAGTTCATGTTGCTAGTTCTATATGTATGTGTGTATGCATTTGTATGCATGTGTGTGTATGTGTATATACATATATGTATGTATATGTATGTGTATATATATATATATATATATATATACATATATGTATTTGTGTGTATGAATGTATATATGTATTTATATGTATCTATTATATATATATTTTTTAAGAAAATGTACATTGTTTTGGTTATATAAGGTTAGTATGATATTATGTGATATGTCTCTTTAAGGGAGATGTATAAATGGTGACTGGTGTTTGTTTCTTGATCCACTGATGACGCCTAAAGGGTGAAACCGGTTTGGTTTTGGATTATCTATTGTCTGCGAGCCATGGAATAAAGGATTTTTGCTCCTTCAGTGTGTGTTTATTAAACTTGGAGCAGTGCTGGATTTTATGTTTGTGATTTAAATATTTTCCGTGCACGCATACTTACGTTTAACGTGCACAAGTGGTTGCTTTGGCGTTTGTTGATACTTGGGCTTGGTTCTGTTATTCGTGCTACCTGCATTGGCGGGTTGGAACTATTATTTCTCCTGAAGAACGAGTGGATTATATATATAAAAATCCTTTTGGTATGATGGCTGAAGGGGGCGATTTGAAAAAGTATATTGATACTCTGAGACTGGATAAAGAAGACATGACTTGGCTTGATGGCAGACAGTGGAAAGGTATGAATACGAATAGTGCAGAGAATACTACTATGTTACAAATGCAGTATGATTTTAAAGAACTGGCGTTTATCACAAAAAAGTATCGTTCAACAATATGGCACATTAAGCTACTTAAGGCTTATCTTAATGCTGATTTAATACCATGAGGTTTACGAATTTATGTAGAACCGGGTGTGGGAAAGGAAAATGCTGATTTTTTGACAAAATGGCGTACCATACAGACAACGGCATCCAAATTGTTTATTGAACTGTTAATTTCATTTTATGAAGATAGTTTAACTAAGGTTAAACAACGAGTGGATGACTGTTTAGAATTAGTGCAAAAGTACAGTGAAATGGATGGCTTTAATGGTTTATTCAATAAATATATGGAGGAAATTAATACTTTTGACACTGAGGTTAAAACTAAGAAGTTAAAAAAGTTTAATAGAGATGTAGGTGACGCCAAGAATGATAATACCTACACCTGGAAACAGTCTAAAAGGGCAGTGCGTTTTAGTGAGAATGTTAAACCTAAACGCATTAAGCGTAAAAGAAGCAAGTCAATTTTGAAACCCACACTATATGGTAATAATCCTGAATCTAGTACATCGGAAATGTCCTCCAATGCAGTTAGCACGGACACAGACCTTGAGGCACTTGAGATACCTTCTCCTATACATAAGAAGGTGAGATCGAAAGAAGGCCCTTTAGAAGGGGTGGAAAGAAACATCGGAAGAGAATATTTGAAAGAGATGAGGGAAAAATTAGAGAGACTGATGGAAGAGAAATAGATGATGAAGGACTCATAGTAAATTTAACTAAGTATCAGCTAAATGCTGTTGAGAAAGCTGTGTTGAATAAAGGCTTTAATTATGTACCTTCTTTCTTTTTGTCCCAACATGATATGTGTATGGATATAAAAATTTTTTGTAGAAGTTTGAATTTAAAATATTTTTTTCATACTAGAAGTGACATTTCTTCTACCTCTGATTTTAGATTTAAAAAAAGTAATTTCGTACCCCCTTACCATCCTAGGGTGAGATTATTTGAAGAAAGTATACTTGGTGAACTTCATAAAAATCAAAATAACATCTTCAGACACCATGGGTATAATATGACATCAAAAGAAAGGGCAGTTTTAAGGTTTTGTAAGTACTGGCACACACTACTGTACGGTACACAGGTAAAGGTCATCTGGGTTGCCATACCTTTGTGTCTTGTATGTATGTCTGATGTGTGTGTGGGTATGCCTGTACCATGCCCTCAGTCATATGTGTGTTACAGGATATAAGTGCGTATCTAGCAACATGTATAGTCTAGTACAGCAGTATGCCACCTATATTAACAAATGTGCACATATGCTAGGCAGGGGTTTGCCATCAACAACTAGTGTGGTATACTGGTAATACTGTAATTGGACTTTACAATCATTGCAATGGATGACATATTTCTTTATGCATTAGCTTGATATATACCTCCTGTGGCTAGGTGGTGCATTGTGTCGCATACAGTGTGCCATGTACTGTTGTATAATCTTACATACTGGTTTCTCTTTGTTGCTGTGCAAAACATGGTTTAATATATACAGCATGCCAGGCACTGTCATGCAGTTGTGGGTTGAGCACTGATATGTGGTATTGAAAATGTGTATCCTCTGACAGCCAATAGGTTGCTATATATGGCAGTTAATTGATATCTGTACTTTAGAATGCTAAGTGTGCCACATGACTTGCTCACACATATTGTTTCATTGTCTTCCAGGGTCATAGCCCACCATCGTAACCCTACCTATAGGTTAGCAGAGGAAGAACAAATAACAACCAGCCTGGTTCAGCACTACACCCTGCTGTTCTCAAAAACCAGCCAGGACCAGCATGAGCAGACTGCACTGTGGCAAGATGTTGTCTGTAGGGTAAATGACATAGGCATACATAACCGGACATATGAGCAGGTACATCATCACTGCAGCGATTTACTTAGACATGTCCGGCAGCGTGCGTCTGATGTCCGTATACAACAGCTTGCCACAGGTGGTGGGGTAACCATCCACCCCCCTCCCTCACCAGAGTGGAGGAGCTGCTCCTGAGCCTGGTAGCTCCTGGCCAACAACAACAAACATGTATCATCATGGAGGCCAGAGCCACCCAGCAAGTTGACACGGAGGGTGCAGGTAACATGGCATATCTGTAGACTACTGTTACCTCTATTGGTAGATCATGCATATGTGAGATGTGTACTGTGTAGTTAGAAAATGTGGTGCCTAGTGTTGCACAATACTGATAATTTGGAATATAATCTGTAGGCCTGTGACTGTCAACCATTGTACTGTAAGATTGCAAACCCACAGTAGCAATGCCACAGTTGTTGCCACTGACAAACTGTCTCATATCCTTGTAGGTCCCTCTGGTGTGACAGCAAGACAGCAGACCCATGCTGGTGAGTGTGTTCTACATTTAATATTGCAAATTAAATGTGCATGTCGTGGGTGAGGTGTAGGCCATGTACATGTAACACACCTACGCATAATGCATGCTCTACATGTTTGCTGTGAGACTATGCATATCTCAGTAACGTGAGTAGCTTCCTCAAACACATGCAATACACAGAGCATCCCACACAATTGTGGCAACACTGTAGTGGAAAATGGATAGGCAGAGTTGATACACATGCACACAACATACACAACTTTGTCATATGCAGTACACGTTAACATGCTACACATGGCATATTCAGACACCCACTGTAAGGTCAAACTCCACTATCCCAAATGTCATCCACACAGCACACATAATATACCTGAGGGATAGAGGCATATCATGGGGTTGTGTGACACTCTTCAACACATAATACATTCATGTTAGGCAATGCTCCCTATTGGGCACCTTACAAACCCATGTAAGAACTGGCTGTGAAATGGTGAATGTAGCCATGGTACTGCAGTTCAGGTACAACATGCTAGGTGCCGGTCTGGCACACATTAGTAGCCTTGAGTGACCACATGATGCTGCATGATGATGGGTCATGGTACTACACCCCATCCAGTTACAGTAACCACAGTACTACACATAGCATTCATTGCTATGCACCTCAGTGTTGTGTGTGTGCAAACATATGCACCTATACACAATATGCATAGCACTCACCATTTGTAGAAAGTGACACATATATGTCTTGTAATGCTATTGAGTGTATAGGTCACATGACACACATTGGGTATGTGTGATGTTAAATGTTGCAATAGTGTTGTAGCATGCCATGTCATGGCTGGCACTGGCATGTCCACAATATGTCCTACACTCACCATAACCACTGTACAATGGCTATGTTGAGCAATGGTATTCCATCAGGTATACATGCACCACTCATCCTGTGTGTATAGATAGCATGCATGTGCTAAACCTGTGTCCACAATTATCTGCTAAAGACACAGATGCTCTAATCAGAAATGGATATCTATGTGACACACAAATACACATCCAGCCATGGTATGTATACCTGTGAGTGATGGTGCACAGGACATTGCAGAGCTTTTAATACTTGCACAGCAATGTTGTGTCCATGTACACATTGCATTCCAGGGTGAGGCCAATCACTGAACAACAACACACATGCATCAAAGCCATGTATACTGTTATTAGCAAGGGCTGTCTACACTCGCACTGCATGCTGTTGAGCAACACACGCCCTGCATGCTGACACATGTGATATGACTGTTTGGCTTGTGATACTGTACCCCACCATCAACCACTATTGAGTATGTTCTGGATTGCTGGTGGTGTGTGTGTGTGTGTGTGTGTGTGTGTGTGTGTGTGTGTGTGTGTGTGTGTGTGTGTGTGTGTGTGTGTGTGTGTCTGCTTTAGTGAGGAGTGTATTTGTGTGCATGTGTGCATGTGTGCATGTGTTCATGTGTTCATGTGTGCATGTGTGCATGTGTTCATGTGTGCATGTGTTCATGTGTTTATGTGTTCATGTGTTCATGTGTGCATGTGTGCATGTGTGCATGTGTTCCGACATCATGTACAGGTCATAAAGTGTGTTTCCTGTCTTCCTCTCATAGATGCTGAGTTTGGGCTGGTTCACTGCAGCAGGGAACCTGATGTCACTGAGCCAAATAGTGATAATGAGGATAGGTGTGTTGAGGCACAGGCATGTTTGCCAGGGTCTGTCGTTGGGCCACCAATCGATAGTACACAAGTGTCCACCCCATCCATGCGCACAGTCATACTGCCAATACATCCATCACCAATGCCCTTAGCTGAGGGACAGCGTACAGTCAGCATTGGCCAGGACAGTGTGGTATCTATGGCACATGCATCCCGACAAAGCAGCCATACCCAGATGTCTGGAAGGATACCACATAGGCAGATGTCCAGGGGTTCTCATCGGAGCACTGCTGCTCATCATGCCCCTGGCAGACGTGCCACAGGTCTTTCAACCTCACGCATGTTCCAGGCTGTCATGGAGGCACAGGCACGTATGGAACAGTACACCAGACAGGGACTAAGGGCACAGATGGCACATAACACCGCTGTAATTTACAGTATCCGTGACCTAGCAGGTGCCATCCGTAATTACACTGAGGTCACTGATAGACGTTGGGGTGAGACATTAGATGTCCTCCGGAATGTCATGTCCATGTGTCAGGACAATGTGGGATGGTTGAGACGTCGACGTGGATGTATGCCAGCAACATCAGCAGCTGGCAGTTGCCGCGGACAGCCCTCAAGTCACAGTCGCTCCCGTAGTGCCAGTACCAGCCCCGGCAATGTTGGGGGTGGGCTGTCCATAGACCGTCCTAGAAGACCACGTGCACGTGGCTCTGGACAGCCCCAGCAGGGACCTGGGTCCAGTGTACATCTGTCTACCTCTGAGGATAGTACCCAGTCTGGCTTAGTACCTGATACTGTCAGTAGCACCCCTGCCAGGCACAGGTACCGTATCTGTGGCCAGAGACAGTGATCTGTAAAGCCTGGCAGGTGCAGTCTGTGACTGTCCCACAAATCCCCGTATATGGCAGCCACATGGTGGAACTGTGTGCATGCAGACACACACACATAAACCAGACACCTAGGACTAACACATACCCGCACACATTACATCAACATTGGCCCATAGCAGTACTTTTGGCCCTGACACACACACACACACACACACACACACACACACACACACACACACACACACACACACACGCATACATGTCGATTGTATGGCTTAGTGTAGGCCTCTGACAAACCAACAACACACCCTGTGCATATGATGAAACCTGTGCCACCTCCTGTCATCTGTAACATTGATGCAGGAACAGGCTACCATGGTGCTGATGCACAGGGTGACTTTATAGCAGTATATCAATGTTAGCATGTTGTCAGCAGTAGAGTGTAATGATATCCTTGAAGGTGTAGCTGAGGAGGCATGATGCATTAAAGCTATGATTGTCAATGTAGTATTGTTTACACCAGTGTTAGTTCCAATAGTGTATTGTCCGCCCACATGCCACTTGGCTGATGTGTGTAGTATTGGCAGGATGTGTTAGAGAGTGGACAGTACGTGTGGGATGTGTGTAGCACAGATTTGCAGGTGTACATTTGTGAACATGGTGGAGGTGCACTGTCTGCATGTACGTGCATAGTGGACACATGGGCAGGGTGACATGCCCTGTATTACACAGTAACACTCCATAGTTTCTATTGGTGGCCAGTATGCATTGTACTACACACATTTTGGAACTTGAGTACACATGGTTTGACACTGTGCTGTGGGTGATACTGTTACTATCTGTCATTGTTTTGCATTCTGGTAGTATACATAACCTCGACAGCCTGACCATAACCAATCGTTAGATGATGTCTTGACAACTGACACACAGATGTAGGACACACAGTAACATTTGGATCCTTCAGGTACTATACTATGCCAGTAACCAGTAGTATTCACCTGCACCCATTCCATGAGACCACTCCTGTTTGGCACATAGCTCACTAAGGTACAAGCAATTACAGTAGGGATACGTCTGTCCACATCTGATAATACGTACTGTGTTCTATAATGCATTCTCCAGATGATACACACATCCTTCAGAAGGGTATCATACAGACAGATACCTGTTGTCAAACCCATGCTGTAAAGCTATAAGCCAACCAAAGCATAGTCATCCACCTTTACGAAACATAGTATCCCCACAGTACCACATAAGTAGTAGCCACCAACATGTTGAACAGGTACTGATGTGTACATGCAGCCAAGTGTTAAGTCATCTCTACTTTGGTAATCACATTTCCAAAGGTATTTTGAAATCCCTCAATGGGTCACATAAGCAATAAGGGGTCTGCATGCATATCCACAAAGGTTGTTGTACACCTATAATGAATAGCCATCATTGACAGACTTTGTTGCATTTGAACAGGTCTGAAATATACCTCAGCCATAAAACCTCACTCACACAATTCAATAGAAACCATAATGAATGTGTGTGACATGGATGAGCTAGGCCAGAGATCACTGCAGTGGCTGGCCTTGTCACAAGCATACAGATGTGACCTAAGGTCTGGAAAGCAGCAGCACACTCTGGCAAAGATGACAGATGTGTTCATGGAGAAAGCAGGGTTCCCACCCATGAAATAATTGAGGTCACATGTATGTATATGTATTTGCCACACAGCTACCTGACATGTGCAATGCACATACTGTTGTCATACTGATATGTCATACAGTAGTAAAAGCAAAACCCACAACACATTGACCAACAGTGTCACACACATAGAGCACACACACACTCACCAAGTGTAGGATTCAAACCCCTACCTAACTACTTTATAATAATAGAGTAGTACACATTAACACAATGTACTATACACATTACTGGAAGTTTTCCTTTCCACAGGTATATATGTAGGATGGTGACATCATCAGACTTGACAAAGATAAGTATACCACTTTTAAGGTGTTTTAGTACTCTCCAAAAAGGTTGCTCCTTTCCAAGGAGATCACACACAAACACACAGTTGTCAAGTACAGGCTTCAAACCCCTAATTAACTACTTCATGATACTAGTGGAGTACACATTAACATGACACACTATACACATTACTGGGAGGTATCTTTTCCACAGGTATATTTGTAGGATGGTGACATCATTAGACTTGACAAAGATAAGTATACCACTTTTAAGGTGTTTTACTACTCTCCAAAAAGGTTGTTCCTCTCCAAGGAGATCATACACAAACAGACATACACACACACAGTTGTCAAGTGCAGGATTCAAACCCCTACCTAACTACTTCATTATACTAGAGGAGTATGCATTAACACAACGTGCTATACAAATTACTGGGAGTTCTCTTTTCCACAGGTATATTTGTAGGATAGTGACATCATCAGACTTGACAAAGATTAGTATACCACTTTTAAGGTATTTTACTACTCTCCAAAAAGGTTGCTCCTCTACAAGGAGATCACACACAAACACACACACTTGTCAAGTGCAGGATTCAAACCCCTACCTAACTACTTCATGATACTAGAGAAGTACACATTAACACGATGCACTATACACATTACTGGGAGTTCTCTTTTCCACAGGTATATTTGTAGGATGGTGACATCATCAGACTTGACAAAGATTAGTATACCACTTTTAAGGTGTTTTACTACTCTCCAAAAAGGCTGCTCTGCTCCAAGGAGATCCCACACAAACACACACTTGTCAAGTGCAGGATTCAAACCCCTACCTAACTACTTCATGATACTAGAGGAGTATGCATTAACACAATGCGCTATACACATTACAGGGAGTTCTGCTTTCCACAGGTATATTTGTAGGATGGTGACATTATCAGGCTTGACAAAGATTAATATACCACTTTTAAGGTGTTTTACTACTCTCCAAAAAGGTTACTCCTCTCCAAGGAGATCACAAACAAACACACACTTATCAAGTGCAGGATTCAAACCCCTACATAACTACTTTATGATACTACAGGAGTACGCACTTCCACGACACGCTATATACATTACCATGAGCTCTCCATTCCACAGGTATATTTGTAGGATGGTGACATCATCAGACTAGACAAAGTGGATTACATTGGGTGGGCTACATAGAAGGAATGTCTAAACACTTTGACCATGTGATCATCAAAGGAGAGTTTACTATCTACCTGTGTCCCCAGGGCCATAATGACTTTCTCTGTACATACTGGATTACCACCTATGTGGTAATTTGTGTGCACTTTGTTTTATCCAAAGGGGATGACTATGCATTCTTTGGCATTCTGCTTGAGGGCATTGTTTTGACACCAGGTATCTGTCTCTGTAAGACCCTTCTGGAGGATGTCTGTGTCAGCCATAGAGTCGATTATGGACCACAGTTAGCAGTCATCTGCAAACCTGTTCAGCCATTCTCCTCCCGTGCTTGCCTGTACCTCTGAGCAGTATCTACTGAACAGGTGGGGTCTCAGGACCAAGACCTGTGGGATGCCATTTGTGACTGGTTTAGAGTCGGACATGGCACCCGCAACTCTGAACATGTGTGTTTGATCTGTGAGCCACTTAGCCACCCATCCTGTGACATAGCTGTTATTGTTCAAGCTGGTAAGCTTGTCCATGATGACAGATTGGGGAATGGTGTAGAAAGTCCTTAGTGAGGTCCAGGTGTGCTGTGTGGACTACTTTCACCTCCATCTATGTCCTTGGTAACTGTTTCAAATAAGTCAACTAGGTTTAGGAGGCAGGATCTGCCTTTAACAAGGCCAAGTTGGGTAGAGTCCAGTGTCTGGAGTCCCCCAATGTTTCTGTTTATGGGTTCCATGACAATTTGCTCCATAGCTTTGCAGACCAGGCTGAGTAGACATATAGGGCAATGGTTTCCAGGTTCTGTTGTGGCACCCCCTTTGTGGAGATGGATGACTGTTGGTGTATGCCATTCTTTGGGTACATAGCCTGTGGTATGATTGAGTCTGGACAGTGAATGTAGGTGAGGGTGTAGTTCCTTTTGGGCCTGGTGTAAGAAGCAGCCTGGGACACCATCCAGTCCCACTGATACTGTGTTCTTAGCTTTGGAGATGGCTGTCTTTACCTGCATGTCCATGAAGTCTGGGGCTCTGCATTCTTCTGGGATGGACACAGGGCCTTTTGAGGGTGATGGGGGAGTTTGCACTGAACTTGTCCCCCAGGATGTGGGCAATGTAAGTTGGTTCAGTGTATTTCTTGTCATTTTTCAGTAGCTGACAGCATATTTGGAAGTTGCCACCTACATGTTTGGTATAGCTAACAAAGGCTTTGTGGTTGTTATTCTTACATTCCTTGGCAGTTTGTCTTTAGAAACTGGCCTTGGATTATTTTATGAGCGATCATTGTTTCTTCCTAATAATGATCAATGATGCCTTTCCTTTAGTGAAGTTGGCTCTATCATGTGTTCATTTCCTCCTTCTGTTGTCTAGCTTATTTATGGGCAATGGCCACCAGATTGGTTTCTTATTTTTGGAGGAGTGCATCTTGGTTTTATTTGGGATGTCTCGATCCATGCATCCCTGTAGATGCTCATAGGATACACTTGTAAATGATTCGGCAGATTGTATACCATTATCCTGCAGCAAGGGGGCTTTGGAACTTTCCACTTTGGTCTTGGGAAGTGTGCAGTTTGCTTTTGAAAATGTCTTCACAGTGGTTTCATTGACTGGGGGGGTGGGATGTGGATGTCCAGTGTGATTACTTTATGATCTGATACTACCAGTGAGGGGTTTATCTCTGTTGTGGAACACTGGTACCCCATGTTGGTGATGATCAGGTCCAGTATGTTGTCACCTCTAGTGGGCGTGGTGACCAGCTGTTCCAGGGTGTTAGAGTTTTTAAACTCTAGGAAACATTGGGCAAAGGACGTTGTGCACGAGTAATTCTCCCACTCAATGTTTGGGTAGTTGTAATCTCCTCATATAATGGTGTTTGATAGGACATTTATATTTTCCACTGTTCTCAGGAATACTTAGTGAGGTTCCTGAGACAAGGTAGGTGATCTGTAGCAGGCTACAATCTGATAAGCAGCTTTGCCCAATTTTAGTTGCACTTGCATGGTCTCCAAGGCCTCATGCTGTGCCACTAACCTGTAGGTGTGGGTATCCATAAGGTAAATGGATACACCCCTTCCTTTTGTATTTCACTCGTAGTTTTGGGTCCGAAGATCAGAGGGAATGTGAGTGTTTTACATGGAGCATGTCCAACAGCTCTGTGTTTGACATAGCTTTGTATGTTAGGCAGAGATCACCTCTGAGAAGGCGATATGCGAGGGAGTACGGCTGGAGCATTTTGAGATGGTCTGTGTATGGCATGTATTTCAGGCTGCTAATGTTCTTTGTGCAGTATTGCTGCAAGCTTTCCAGTTGTTGTAGTTGTCTTTTGAGGTACATAGCAAAAGGGGCATTGTACTCTATTATGGTTCTAGTGAGTGATGAGTAGAGGGGAACAATGTCCTCTTGTATTCTGCATGAGACACCTTTTGTGATGAGGTGTGCCACATAGGAGGATTTCCTGACTACTGTGGGGATGTGATTATCACAGTTGTGTCCACTGTCCACCTGTGACCCAAGGTCTCTTGTCACACTTTCAGTGTTAAGTATACTACCACCTATGTTCTAGTTCATGGCTACAGAGTTTTTAACAAAGGGGATGACAATGCACTTTTTGGCATTGAGCTTGAGCCCATGGCTTTGACAACAGCCATCTGTCTCAGTGAGGCCCTTTTGTAGGATGTCCACATCTTTAGTGTTTACAATTATGGCTACTAGTTTGCAGTCATCTGGAAACTTCAGTAGCCACAGACCTTCCATGTTAAATTTACTTCAGAGAAGTAGATACTAAACAGGACAAGACCCGGGACTGGACCCTGTGGTACTGCACTCGTCACTGGTCCAAAGTCATACTTGGAGTCTGCTACTTTCACAGTGTGTGTTCTGTCAGTAAGCCAGTTGGCAACCCATCTTGTGACATAGCAATTTATACCTAGTTTAGTGGGTTTATCTATATTTCTAGAGTGTGGGGTGGTGTTGTAAGCCATGGCAGGATCTACATAGGCTGTGCGAACCACCTTACCCTTGTCTACGGTTCTGGTGACTGCTTCAATGTCATCTATCAGGTTTAGGAGACATGATCTGCATTTTACAAATTAAATGAAAAACGCTGTCAAAAAGTTCTTAGAGCTAAAGAAACACAAGTAATCACCATAAAACGCCAAAGTTTAATGAAGCTTTCGGGCTCTCAACCCTTCATCAGCATACATAATTGTTATTTTAATTCCATTTATATAGAGGTTTCAATAAAATCACATGATCAAAACCAGCCACTAAAAATCATTATCTAATAAAACTGACAATATCCAGAAATAATTAATACCAATTTCTTATAAAATACACAATATAAAATTCATAATCTATTAAAAATAAAATATATAATATTATAAAACTATTTACAATATTATAAATTATCCTACACCGTACACCTTCGGTTTCTGGGTTTCAGTTAAGAAAACTGTAGACACACCTCTTCCAATCCTGAGTAACTCACAGCAAACACATGCCACTCTGCTCCAATAAGCTTACAGTCTTTCATACATACCCCCTCATGATGTCACCTATCTTCTACTCTACTACTCCCCTACTCCTACACTTACACTCTAGGGACATGGCTCACATGCCAGGGAAAATTGGAATTCACTATTCTTATCCTCATTTGCATAGGATTGCCTACTAATGCTTGGTTACATCTCTCAAACTGAGCTTCCCCCCTTAGCAACCACTACTCAGTAGCCATGTTGTCTTCAGCCTGCCATTCACCTGCATGGCAGAAGAATATTTTTAATAAGAATGTCTATTTTTGGCTTTTTTAAAATTTTCTGTTTTTTATAGCGCCGCACGTTTGCGCGGCGCTGTGCTACACTTAAAAATCGGAGATCGGGGGAAAAAATATTTTTATTAATTTGCATCAGATAAAAATGCCAATGGCCTTATATTTGGCCATTGGCATGCTTCCTCAACTGGATACATCCTTTATTTGGAGCTGTCATAGCTCCGTTTTGCTATTTGCAGAACGGTACTCCGTTACCAACAGAGTACATTTCTGCAAATAACTCTACTCTTACTCGGACAGGTTAGTGTTTCCTGGATCACAAATTTACCTCATTTGCATAGCTTTCGGCAGCAAATGAGGTAATTTGCATAACATAACACTATTCGTGCAAGAGTAGTTTTAGGAGCTCTCATGCACGCCCCTGCCGGCTGTTGCTGGATCATTCGGCAGACATATTGGCTGTCTGCCGGCTTACTCTACTCTTAGACTCCGTGCAAGCCTTCGTGAATCCAGCCCAATGACATACATTTGAGCTGCAGACTTTTTTTTTCTTCAGAAAAGTCATGCTAACTTAAATCCTTTACATTAGCTTTGTAATTTTAATAAAGCAATAATTAAGTTTCTATTTTAGAGCCTTTGTTCTCCAAAGATTTCTTCAACTGAAAGGTGTAGAGATTTGTAAACCTCTTTACTGCTGCTGCTGCTGCCAGTAGTCATCTCACACACTCACCCTCATGCACGCCCGCACATGCACACACACATGCACACACACGTGCACACACACACACACACACACACACACACACACACACACGCACACGCACACACGCACACGCACACGCACACACGCACACACACACACACACACACACACACACACACACACACACACACACACACACCTCTGCTTCAGAAAAAAATGCATGGTAATGAAATCCCTGTTATTCTAGCAGCTTTCTAAGTTTATACCAACAATATTTAAAATCTGTCCCTATTTTAAACCCTTTGTTTCTCCATTATTTGTGCCTCTGTCCAGATTTCTTGTCTCAAGAGTTATGGTCGAGTGATATGCAAATTTCTTATGTGATGCTACCAGGGATCACTCTCACTCTTCACTTTCTCTCGCAAACACACACACACACACACACACACACACACACACACACACACACACACACACACACACACACACGCACACAAACACCAACCACACATTCACTCTCTCTTCTGCTTTCATGCACCATTCACTCACATATGCAGACAACAACATAAACACACATACACACAATATTTTCTCTCTCTTGTACTTTCATACACACATACACTCCCTCTCTCTTTCTGTCTCTCACACAAGCACACACATGCAAGCTTTTTATCTTATACTTGCTAAACAGCAGAAGCACTGCTTAGCCAGTGTAAAATAGTAGCTTAACCAATCTCATACTCACACTCATACAGGCATACACTTTCACACACTAACACACACGCACACTTCTATTTTATTTTACACTCGTTAAACAGCAAACGCACTGCTTAGTGAACATAAAATAGTATCTCAATTGATCTCTCTCTCTCACACTCATACACCCATACACTTTCACACACAAACACATATACACAACGCACAAACACATATACACATTTTTTTATTTTACTTTTATTTTATTTTGCACTCGCTAAGTAGCAGAAGCGCCGCTTAGTGAGCATAAAATAATAGCTGCTGTTCCATTTTCTCAGTCTAAATTCCACGGCGGCTTGATATGCTGCCGTGAAGCAGCGGACATATTTTCAGTGGGTATTACTTGTATATTAATACCCTGCTGGAGAACACTTGTTCTCCGATAAGGGTACTGATGTACAGTAAGCACGTTCTCTAACTCCTATTATACAATGACAGGTCATTAATATTCAAAAGCATGCATGTGATTGGTCAGTCCAATCAGCTTGCCCATTGAAAATTGAGCATATACCAAAAGAAAAAAGTCCAGTTGCCCTGACTTTCTTCTATTAATATATGCTTCGGCTTTCCAGTTCTCTTGACCTAAGAGGTCAAGAGGTAGGTGCAGAGGGCAGAGAAAATATAAGGAAAATCAGGTATATTATGTAAAACTACAGAAATGCATCTGATTTTGCTTGCATTTCTGCCCTGTCTCTCTCAGACCTCTGAACTGTCTGGATTTCAAACTTCATTTAAAAAAAGCAGCAACAGTATTCTAGAGATCTTCCTTTCCAAAGCACTGATGTACTGCATAAGCACGGGAAAGTAAGTCCCGTACGCATGTGCAGTACATGAGGAAGAACACTACAACACCATTATGCAAAGACATAATTTAAGAAAAGAAAGCAATTTCTTCCTTAAATAATGTAATTGTTTAATGGCAATAATCAACTTCTGTGTGTGATATATTGAAGATTTACTCACAGTTGCCTTTGTTTAAACACTTGGGCTTCGCCCTCGCGATTAAACAACACCAACGATGGGTAAGTCTTTAATATACCACACCTAGTTGTTGGTTATTGCTATATTAGTCAAAAATGTGATGACTTAGAATCACAGAATCATAGAATGTACAATACAGTTGTTCTATGTGGCACCCAGACTTTCATGGAGGAATAAGGCTATAAAACCTCAGGTAAATTTATGAATAACTGTCCATTTGTCTAATTCCTTTTTAAAGGACATCAGATTAATGTCCCTGAACACATTTTTGTTTGCCCTTGACAAAATAAATTTCTCCTGCTATTTTACAGAGGCCAAATTCTGCTATATGCCACACCATCAGATTTTCAAACAGCACAGATTACAGGAAGAGATGTTGATACAATTCAGCAGCATGAGATAAGTGACAGGCCACACTGAATAAAAAAACAATAAATGTATTGAGAAAACTATTTAAAATGTATCACTTTCTCA
The DNA here is from genome assembly GCF_019279795.1 of Protopterus annectens. NCBI lineage: Eukaryota > Metazoa > Chordata > Ceratodontiformes > Protopteridae > Protopterus > Protopterus annectens. The sequence goes on from NC_056746.1 coordinate 1,172,924,668, forward strand.
ACAGTGTAATTACATTTCACAGAAAAAACATGGAAATAAAACTAGTCTCCTGTTTTGGCAGTAGGTGTAAGCTCAAAAATTTCAATAAACTGCAGCTTAATAAACACTCGTACATACACTTAATTGTACGTTATTATCGTAGAATGCCCAGATTTTTCTCAGGAAGCAAACATTGATAATAACAGCCTAAAACTGAATGTAGCATATGAACAGAGAAGAAAAAACAAACATATATAATATCTTCAACAACTATTCCCTTGTTGTGGAATAGGTGTGTATCATGTTTCAAAACTAATTCATCATAACACAATCCATGTCATGTCAAGGATGGGTATAGATATGAGTCCTGTGAGGGGGTGGGGGGAGTCTGACACTCACCATATGCTTATTCAAGACTTGATGAATTGTATTTAATAGTTATGATCCCAATTAAACAGAGTGCAGTGAAAGGAATGGCATCCTGCTGAGTCATTTCCTGCTCACCTCTCCATCAGGCAGTGATAGTAAACATATATCATGGGGCATGTAAACCATCAGTTATCCCTGAGAGAGATCAGAGACATGAAGACAAGTGTCTGCTTGCAATGGCATCATGATGTCTTGAAAAATTAAATCACTTATGGAATATAAGTATCCAGAAAGCCATCCCCTCCACTAGCTTTCCCTTTGTTATGTAATCAACAACCTTCGGTACATCACTCATCAAAACATTCCTCCCAAAGCTGCCCCATAGAATGGATAAGCTTTTCTCATGTATAAAATATACTGCAGGAGGCCATAACGACATTAAAAGATCATCAGTTCATTTATTGATTAAGTCACAGAGTAAATTAGCTTTGCACACAGGCAAAGCCAAGTAGCAAAATTTGAATCTTTATAATCTCAGGATTCTGATTTAGATAAGAACTCTTTTATGACAGCCTTGGTAAAAATGCACATAATAGGGTTCATGAATTATTCAATATGCCTTACTTACTGGTCTTGTTCACAGACTTTCCAGGATCTCTGCTGCAAATCTCTTATCAGTGCTCTCCACCAATGAGAGCTTTTCAGTGCTGTGAAATGGGGAAGCTACAATCTCTAATCAGTGCTCTCCACCAATGAGAGCTTTTCAGTGCTGTGAAATGGGGAAGCTACAATCTCTAATCAGGGCTCTCCACCAATGAGAGCTTTTTATTGCTGTGAAATGGGGAAGCTACTTCCATTAGCAGTTGCAAGTCTCCCTACTTAATGCATCCAGTCAGAGGTGATTGGTTGAAGGTATATCTAAAGAAAACCCTGTTTACATGATCATACCACTGGACAACTTGCTTTAATTTTAAAGCAGCTTTTTAAAATGATGACGTCCTTATTTAGATATCTTACTAAGGCTAGCTGTTAGACCTTCTAAAACAGGAGGCAAATAGATGGATGATGACTCAAGACATTCTAATGGAAGTAAGTTGTTATGAATATGGTAGGAGTGCAATGCATTCCCGGAAACATCGATACAGTGTATGTGAGCCAGGAAGAAAAGGAAAGTCAGGTAGCGGTACCAAGAGGCTACTGCTTAGAAGCTAGTTGCAATGCTTGTGATGATTTCTTAGGCTGAAGGTGGTCTTCTGCTAACCTACAAGTAGTATGGTGGCAACCTGCCAGAATGATAGCTCCAGAGTGAAACATGCATTCGCTAAAAAAGGTCACTCAGACTTTAGACGTAGGTATATAAATTTCAGGGGGCATAGAAAATGCACCCCCTCCATATGGGTGGATGTAGGGGAACTTAGCCTCCCACAGAAAAAGATGCAATTTCAAAGTGAAAGCAGCTGCTTTTTTTGTGATTGACCACCTTTTGATAAACTTTATTTGGATGGACTGCCATGGATCTATCAGGATTTCATCTAAATATACAATAAGAAGGCACTTCTGCTTGTGAAAAAAATTCTATAAGAAAATTCATCTCCATCACCTTAACATAATTTTCAGAGAATATTTGTGGGATGGTGTAGAAATGCCTGAAGTTACTTACAGTTTAATCTGCTAATCTGCCTCAGACAAGAAGATAAAGTATACTTAAAACTATGCTGCTAGATACAGGTGTTCTTAGATCTGCATTTAACAAAATATCCGCATTAGAATATAGACTGTATTATTGGAAAAGCATGCAGAAAAGATGGAGTACACACAGACATCAAACTGCAGTTATGTATCTGTTATAAGTGATGATGGTGTTTCTCGGCCGAGTGAAGGATTATGCTGTTCACTGTTGGAGATGCAGCTTTATAATAAGTGCTATAGCTGATTACCTAGCAACATTTCACAGAGCTTGAAGACTGATTTTAAATCTAGACAGAGTACTTGCTTATGTGCTTTGTGCTCACTGCTGCTATTATCATTTTTAACTTGTAATTTTATGTTTTGAAATAATCCATTTTAGATTTTGCATTTGTGGCCACCTGCTAAGCAAATTACATGTCTAGAGCCCTGAAGGCATTACGATTTGGACTAATTTGAAATGATAACAAACATGATGGGTGAAGAGAATGAAGAGTCAAACAGGGAAATGCTAGTCAGAGAAGGAAAGTAAAAAAATGGAAAATGTGATATGTGGGGGAGGTTAAAGCTATGAAACTTCCTGATTTATGAGAATTATAATGCAATTCCCGAATGATACCCCACATCAACTAGCAAGATAAATAAATAAATAAAACCTATGTAATGTATCCTCACTGTACAGAATAGTAGATTAAGAAGTTCTACAAGCATTCAAGCCCCAAGCTCTCAAAGACCACTGTACTGAAGCCAGGGACTCAAGCCTTTTTCACCTCATACAGTTTGTTACCTCTGCTAGAACTCAGATCTGAGTTTGCGCAAGCAGCTGCCATACATTACCTGAATGCATTATTCAAGTTCAAGTGAGGTAAGTGTGATGGACATGGTGAGGGTACAGGGGGGGACTGTAGATTAGGGCAGCACCGGGAAGGGGATTTATGTTTAGGGAGGCCTTACCCGAAGACATTATTCGAGTTCAAGTGAGATAAGTGCAGCAGACATGCAGAGGGAGTGGGGGTGTAGATTCGGGCAGTAATCAGGTAAGGGATTTAGGTTTAGAGAGTGGGAGGAGAGTTTTGCAGTTAGGGAGTAGAGGGTGAGAATTAGGGTTAGGGATCAGGAAGGGAGCTTATGCCAGGGTTAGGAATTGGAAGGGGAGTTTAGGGTTAAAGAGTGGCAGGGCATTTTAAGTTTAGGGAATGGGAGGGGAGTGATCAGGTGATTTAGGTTTAGGGAGGCGGTTAGAGTTTTAAATTTAGGGAGCAATTTGGAACTTTAGGGTTAGGGAGGGGGCTGAAGTTTTATGGTTAGGATGCAAGGACTTGGGTAGGAACTGAGTGTGAGTTTAGGGTTAGACTTAGTGTTCTGGTAGGGCTATACAGTTTACTAGGGATGGGTGTTGGGAGGGCTAACCAGTTAAGTAAGATCAGGCTAGTGGGAGTTAGAACAATTGCCTTTTTGACAAGTGCCAGTGAACAAGTCTGTTGCAAGTTACTAGCATGTGAGTACTTTTGGCTGAACAAGTGAAAGCAGCTGAACAGTTTAAATATTTAGGCCTGTACATAGAGCCATATCTTACATTTCAGGCAAAAGCTAATACCCTGATCAGACTACCAAGACTGATCCAGTTACTATTACATCATGCATTTTGATCAAGCAATTAGGAACTCCTTTCACGAAGAGTATCCCTTTATGCACAATGGAGTTTGTCTTGACTGTTGTCACTATAAATTTACCAGCTATCATATACAAACTTCCATGAAGCTATACCTCCATACTATCCCTGATTTTATGAAACATATCTGATTTTGCCTTACATTTTTGCCATGTCCTTTGAAAAGTTTTTGATTTTCTGGTAGATTACTTATAGATTCATAAGTAACTACTAGGCTATCTGCCCTTGTGGGCCATTTTAAGCCTAGTCAATTTCACCTTTTATGCTCAACATAACCTATCCCTTTTGGTTACAGATCAGACCTTATGGCCTTACCCATTCCCATGGTCGATAATTATATATTATCCCTAATTCCAAAGACATGCATCTGGAGCATTTCTCCCCGGGCCTCCGCTGAAAACAGGCTCTGTGGAACCTAGTCGGACTTTCCCGGTCAACAAATGATAAATAAAAAATAAAAATAAAAAAAAAATAAAATAATGAGAATAAATGTTCATACCATAGATAATTTGAGTGAACCCATGTATGGAATAAGGCATTTAGGAGCTGCATCTGTCCATTAGTAGTACAGGGGGCAACCCTGGGGTAAATTTTCTGTTTCTCATCCATAGATCTAAGTTGTGCTTGAAAATGAATAGTGATGAACTTTGTTTTATGTGAAACATACTTTTCCCCCAAACTGTTTTATCGATGTTGCAGAAGAGATTTAGATCTCTAGACTTAGTAATTCTGATGCCATTTGACTTGCTGATATGCAGTAAATCCATTAGTAATGGGTTGGAGGATGCCTTGTATACCAAAAAATCACCTCTTAGCAATCTGTAGGATACTGAGTATAGTGACAGAGCTTTGAGTCAGTCCATGTAGGACATGTTGTTCAGGCCTTGTATCCTTTTAGTAAGGTATCTCTGTGGGTGTTCCAGTTGTTGCATGTATCTTGACAGATACATGCCAAATGGTGCATTATATTAAATGATTGGCCTAATGAGGGCTGAATAAAGGGGGACAATGACATCCGGGATCTAGCTGGACTTTCTTAAAACAATAGACACATATTGGTCAAAAGTTAGGTCACTGTCTACAAAAGTTCCCAAATCCCAAACAACTGGTTCAACTCTTAGGGTCATATTGTCAAGGTGGTAGTTCCCTAGGGTAGATGACTTCCCAAAGAATACAATAATACATTTTTTGGCATTTAGTTTCAGACCATGAGTTTGACACCAGTTATTTATTTATGACAAACCTTCCTGGAGGATGGCTAAGTCATCTGGAGATTCATTGACTTCTCCTAGCTTGTAGTCATCTGCAGACTTAGACATCCAGAGCCATTTGGTACTGACTTTTACTTCAAAAATGTAGATGCCAAGCAGAAGAGATCCCAGCACAGGAACCCTGGGGTACTCCACTGGTGACAGGTCTCTTTGTGGAGGTAACTTTTCCTACTCTTATTATCTGCATCCTATCTGTGAGCCAACTAGCAGTCCAGCAGTTGACATAGGGAGTTCTTCCCAGTTTATTTAGCTTTTCTACTCTCCCTGAGGGATGAATTATGTCAAAAGCTTTGGCCTGGTCAAGGTACATGGTGTGTACCATTTTACGTTCATCTACTGATTTGGTGACCTTTTCAAAAAAATCCACCAGGTTGAGTAGGCATGACCTGCCCTTGATGAACCCAAACTGAGACAGGTTTAATTACTTATAATTAGAGTTAGCCAGTATTGCCAGATTTTAGAATTTCATACTTATTTATCAAAAAATGCATGTTGATGCAAAAGATGTTCTATTAACCTTGCAAGTGAATTACAGTAATGTTTAACAATTGTTCCTGATTTTGGGCCTTTGTCTCCAATTATTTTTGGCTTTGCTCCTGATTCTTGAGCAAAGAAGTGGATAGTTTTAATCACATGTTCAAGTTCCTATAGCATTACCAAAGCAGAAATATCACTGCTCTGCATTACAAGCTGTAGGATGTTTACAGCACAACCGACAGCTACTTTTGCTGTGCAACCTCAGCTGTAATTTATTAAATTCAGATGACTATTAATCCCTAGGCAGAATGATTCCCTTTACAATTTATACAAAGAACTCTGCAGTCACATGCATTAGTAGTCCTTAACTTTACAATTCACAGCATTCCTCATGCTGAAGTAGGACGGCCTTTATGGTTCATGACTCAGTTAGTCTGAAACTCAGCACTTACTTCACTACAGTCTTAGTGTACATCAGCAAAATGTATAAAAAGTCCCAAACAACACGCACAGAACAAATATATATATATATATATATATATATATATATATATATATATATATATATATATATGTGTGTGTGTTTTGCAAACAAAAAGAAAACTACCACCACAGGATGAGGTATGGGGAAATAAGAACCACCATTGGCTTAAACTGTATTATGCTGATAGTCTGTACTTAAATGTTCAAATGGTGCTCATTGGTTTCCTGACCATGTAATTCTTAAACCTGTAATGAATGAACAACATTCTGTTGAGTTACGTTCACAGACATACTTCTGAAACCAGCATTATTTAATTAGTAGTAATTGCAGTAATTTAAGTTTAGTAGACTTGACCAATTGCCCTTTTTCAGCCATGATCTTCTTAATGAAACTGAAGATATATATGGTATCTGTTTACTTAATTCCTTAGTTACATTAGTAGAGAGCCTCAGGTTGTGCATGCATGTACATAGACCAGGTGTTTTGGAACGGCTGTCATTAAAGAGGTAGTTGGGAGGTGCTTTCTTAGGTTAGGTGGGAGGCTGATGCAATGCAGTACTCAAATTCTTCAATTTTACTTTAGTGGCTAAAAAGGTCTTTCCAGTATAGTGATCTGCAGGTTGTTATGCTGAACAGTAGGCTTCCCATGAGCCTAATGGGGTGCCCTGCGTTCTTCTTTTAAGAGATGAATTAAGGCTTCCTCCTTCCTGAGGTCTCCTCAGGTCCTATTTTAAAGACACTGTAATATTCTTAGGTCACTACTAAATGAAGCAATAACTGTGAGTGCGTATTAAAGGGTTGGCAGTAGTACCCCTTTGTCATATTATGTTATATGTGATGGGTAGTGGGAGTGCGTATATTATTGTATCTTCATTTTCTGAATTGTTGTAACTAGGTATTGGCTGAAAAAACAGCAGTTTGTTTCAGTCCATCAAATCTGTTAACAAAATAACTGAATGAATGTTACCTAAAACACTGTTGACCCTGAAAAGTGAAGCATGACACAAGCTGTGCTACTATACAACAAAAGCCAGAGTGACGTAGCTTGAAGACAGAAATGGAGTTAGTGACTTTCACAACCTACAAAGTATAATAATCCTTCCATATTGTTCCATTGCAGGGTGTTAATTTATAATTAAATAATGTTAATGAGATTTATGCCACTAAAAATAATTCATTGAAGCTGGGTCATTCTATTAGGAGACTAGTCCATCTGAAAGTTGCTGTTTGGCTAATTGCGATGTAGTACCCTTTCTAGCTATATCACATTATATATTTACAGAAGACAAACACAATTAACAAATACTGCCAAAGAGTGGGTGTTAGAATCAAAAGGCAAGCATTTGCTCTGTACTGTACCCTTTATGTAATATTATTTATGTTTTGTCACCACTAACAAAGTACTCAGCATATTCATTATCTAATACTATTAAATATCTTTACCTTCTATTCCTGTAGGTAGTTTTCCTTTGTACTGAAATTTCTGTTTTGTCTCTAGTTCATTTCAGATCCATTTAGAAACAGGGGCTTTTCAGTTTCATTGTGCGCTGTCTTGTTTTGCTGGATTAGATATGCTTCTGTCCTATTAGAGTGGTGCTAAAGCAATATTCCAACTACTTGAATTTTTCTTCTTCTTTTCCTGTTGATCTCATTATTATTCATTTAAGCTTTCACTCATTAAGTAACTTGTGTTGTACTGAGTACAGCAGCAAAGATGATAACATTAATTTTTAATGTAAGTTGGAACCGTGACAGGAGAGAGAAAAGAATTTATGACACAGATTAAATAATACTCCATAAAATATGCAGGCATAAGTAATTATAAACAGAAATATGAAAATTCTGATCACCATAGCTTAATGATTCAGTGGAAGGGAATATGAGGTGGAGAAAGGAAATGAATTGTGTGCTTTAGTGTGCTAAACCAAGGAGCATTAATATGAATCTTACTAAAAAACACATGAGTACAAAATAACTTTTACGTACATGGCATACTGCATAAAAGGTTACCAGTATAATGGGAATGAGAATTCCATTGTTTTAATGCATATTTATATTTACAGCATTTGGGGGTTTCTTTCGTATGGTGACTACTTTTGTTTGGACGTTGTAGATTCAGAATAATTCCTGCATAGACAGATACAAGTATGTTGATTGAATGCATAATATTTAAACCAAGATCACCAAATGTTTGGTCTTCTCTCAGAAGTTAAGCTCTAGGGGAAAAAAAGAAATGACGCTGTAGGAAGAGTAATGGAGTATCAGAAATGTTACTATAGCATCACCTGGAAGAGCAAATCCTGATTATGGTATGAGTGAGGTACGGGTAATGAAAAGTATAACACTGCTTCCTGGCAGTAATGAGGATCAAAAAAAAACATTAAATAGGGATGATTATATCGACCAATGTGTTTCTCATTGCCTTTTTAATCAGTACAGGCATTTAATAAACCATAGTAATCCTCATGGCCCCATTCCAATGGATATGTAATACTTAGGGCTATCCACCCAAGCGATGAAGACTGGCTGAGCCAGCAGACATGAAGTTCATGAGACTAAAAATGACAGCAACCCCTGGGTGCCATGATCTTCTTAATTATCATTATCCACCTATTTCCACAGGAAATGCTTCACTGTAGATTTTACTTCCCTTCGATATACAAATTTAAAAAATGGTTACCAAGCATTATCCCAGAGATTCAACAGTGAAGGTGCACACACAGACACACACACACACACACACACACACACACACACACACACACACACACACACACACACACACACACACACACACACACACACACACACACACACACACACACACGCACACACACGCACACACGCACACACGCACGCACACACACAGACACACACACACACACAGACACACACACACACACACACACACACACACACACACACACACACACACACACACACACACACACACACACACACACACACACACAGAGTAAACAACTGTCAACAGTATCCTCCTTAGAAAACTCCACCGACAGTAAAAAAAAAAAAAACACTCCAACACATCTCATTCAGAACCACAATTGTGGATCACTTTAATGGCATTAAAATAAAAAAAAAGCTTTGATACTGCCTGACTTTTATTTTAAGCATAAGATGCCTTTCCACAAAACCACCTTCAGAAACATCTAGAAAGTTATGTCATTGATGTGTTATAGCCTTTTATATATGCAAATACAGTATATATTATGGAACAAAGTATGCTTCCTAAATGTTATAATTATATGAAAAGCAGGAGTGATTACCTCCTATGTGCTAGAAACAGTCTTTGTAAACAATGTATACAAAAATGCTTGTAAAAGTATTTCTGCCTTTGGCCAAGATATGGCTGAAAATGATCCTCAGACAAGTCCACTTCTCTCATTTAAAAAAAAAAACAGATATAGTTTGGAGAGGGCTGCTGCTCTTTGATACTGCATTCCTCCTCAGGTGACCCATGTTTGACAAAAGATATGTGAATTATAACTTCTTTGCTTCTCAAGGAGAAATGTCTACTTACTCATATGTCATACACAGATCATGGCATCTTTTCTCTACAAAGAGGAACTACAATCAAAAGAATTAGGTATAAAGCTGCAACATTAGGAATACTAAAAATACTACTTAGATTCACTTAGACAGTTGAGACAATAAAGGGGGTTACATTAATGTGTGGTTTCTGAAGGCTAAGAAGTTATCATTGTAATGTTGGGTATTATTTAATTGCTATAACCCTCACTGTTTTGGCAAAAAAAATAATCAGAAATCTTAAGACAGAACAACACTGAGGCAGAGTGAAGAAAATCCATGAAAATGATGGGCTTTTGTGTGGTACTGAGCTAACTGAAGTGGCAAGCTTACTATACACCTTAATAACTTCTAATCAAAGAGTTGGATATTTGCTCATAACTGCAATTAGATCTGAATAATCTGAGCATCAGGACTATGTGTAGTATTAGTGACACACAGCAGATAAAAACAGGTGCAGCAGGAGTCAACTACTGGTACAGTGAATGGGGAACGCAAGTGTATTGCCAACGGCAACTTTTAGGGGCTGAATCTTGACCCCATGCTCATTAACCTGACAGGTACATCACCTGCACCAAGTCCTGTAAGGCTTCTCGGTCAGTATTATTTGAGAAGTTTGCTGGGCAGATGATTATGCAGAAAAGTGGAATACTGAAAAAGGTAACTGATTAATTCATAAATGCTTTTCCTGTGGCAAAGAAATTACTGAGAAAAGAAAATGGCAATTGGAAACATATAGGCTAAATGTAATGGAATCCTACTCTGATAATACTCTGAAATGGTAGTGTATTACAATAAGCAAATGACTAAAGGTATAAAAATAACACATCTTTAGCTTTCACTCTGAAATAGGACACTCATGGTGACACAGTTAAACATTTTGGTCCCTTGTTGTGCTCAGCATGAAAGATTTAAATACCTTAGTATGAAGCCGTAGCGTTTACAAATAGCAACATATGTTGCTATGACCCTAGTGCATTGACTGTATTAATTTATGTATAGTGCTAATGCCACAGCTGTGAAAGAAATTAATTACAAATTTAGTTTTATTCTTTTGATCAGCAGGTAAATCTTTCAAAGGTGAAGTATCAGTTTTTAGGGATATAACTTGTTCAGTCATAAACCATATAACTGGAGGCTGGGAAAATTGAACCTAAGACTGTTGGATGCAGTCCATTCACAGCTCACTGCTGTAAAATCCAGGCCATGAAGCCAGTGTATATGCATTTCTATAGCTGCCTTTGTTATTAGCATTGAACACTGAATGAAAGTTGTCTGACATATCCAAGTGAGGCTTGTATGCCATTATAAAGACAGAGTCCATCTGCACTGTTACTGACAGCATTTCCCTTATTGGCCAAGCTGTCAATGGATTGTTGTTGGGGGAATTATATGACTGGTGTTTTCTTCCAGAGGAAGGGGAGGAACTAGGTCCTGTGCCTAGGAACTACCATGGCACATTGACATTAATGTAATCTTAGGTAAGTGTCCATAGAAACCTGCATGCAGCTGTACAGACAGTATTTCACAGCCTTGGTCCATGGTGAGAAAGGAGAAAAACCTAGAAGGCCAGGCTGAGAATTAGGCCTATAATAAACTGCCAACTACCATGGCACATTCTGCAGTATACCGTTCAGTGTGGTTACTCTGCCTAGTAAAAGTTGGGGAGGGGGCAAATTGGTGTAAATGCCAAGTGGCTAATACACTGGAGGCTAGCAGGGATGATATGCACCTGTATTTGCTGTGTGTGTGTGTGTGTGTGTGTGTATGTATATATATATATATATATATATATATATATATATATATATATACACACACACACACACACATATCTGTAGCTATCTATATATATATATATATATATATATATATATATGTACGTATATATATATATATATATATATATATATATATATATGTGTGTGTGTGTGTGTGTGTGTGTGTGTGTGTGTGTGTGTGTGTGTGTGTGTGTGTGTGTGTGTGTGTGTGTGTGTGTGTGTGTGTGTGTGTATACACACACACACACACACACACACACACATATAGATATGCATTATGTATTTCATAGATAGAGATAACAGTGTAGAAGAATCAGAATGTAATTTCATAATTATAAAAAAATGTTTAGTGTATGTACCAGATCACAAAGACAGGAACATGAAGGAGACTTGTCCAAGGAGAGATCCAAGCAGTGCATGCTGAATGGGAAACCATGGAGCACACTAGTGCATTTAAAGAGTCAGTTGTTTCAGTTGTCAACAGAGATCATCCAAAGGACCTTCTGACAGCTCAGGACAGCAGTCCTGGGGCAGGAGGAATGCGGATAGAAAATGAAGAACAGGCCGCTGAGACAGGTAATACAGCATGCCACAGCAGGGACACCTGACATGTTGGTAATACAGCATGCCACAGCAGGGACACGTGACATACTGGTAATACAGCATGCCACAGCAGGGACACGTGTGACATACAGGTAATACAGCATGCCACAGCAGGGACACATGACATTCTGGTAATACAGCATGCCACAGCAGGGACACATGTGACATACAGGTAATACAGCATGCCACAGCAGGGACATGTGTGACATACAACAGCATATAGATGACACAACATGTTGCTTTTAAACCAAATTTTGCAGCTAATAAAAAATTGACAATTAGTTTTAGACAACTTTTAGGAAACATTTTATCTGATTTAAGACCAAGAAAATATAGCAGTGTTTTTGTTCACTTACCCCCTCTCAAAAATTGTATTACACATAACTTACAAAGCAATACACTGTATACTAATGTATACCTATCAAGTATCTCTATTTGTATCTTAGAATTAGCTATATGAAAAGGAATATCAGTACATGTTAATGGTTTTGCACCAAGTCATGTTTTGAAAAGTGGCAATATGGTTAGAATATGCCAGGTGTAATCTTCCCTAACAGTCCATCTTCTACAACAGACTACTCCTTGGCAGAATGTGTTCTAGTCCTAGGCAAGGTTGTTTATTTCCTCCTGGGATGTTTGTGTCTTTCATAAATGCTCACGTGACTTTTAGAGCTGTGATCAACAAGTTATAAATACAGATCAAGACGGTTACTGCAGGTAAAGTGCCCCCCCCATTAACATTACTCACTGAAGTAACATACTGAAACACCACAAGAGGGAAAATACAAATAGTAACTGCATTTTATGCTAAGGAAAGCCCCCAGCACTTTCCATTTGGCATGTTCACTCACCTGACACACAGCTAGTTATTATAAGTGACTCCAAGGTTGCCAGAGCTTGGAGAAAGAATTATATACCTCAGTTGTCATAATCCTACATTTCATGGAAAGTTCAAATAACTGTCCTTTTTGGCAGTATTCCGTATGTTTCTGTTATCTGTGCTTTTCCACCAGCAAACCTGATACTGTGCCTTAAATTTTAATGTACATCTACAAATCAGAATAGTTCTATGATACCACTCAGTGAGTTACACTGTACCAGCGTACCAGCAATATATTGCTTCTATTGGACATTAATACCAAGGCACACCCCCAGCATTTAATGTTCCAAGGTAGTTAGCTAAATTGCATCAGTGTGAAACCTTACAAAAACAGAATTACCCCCCCCCCCCAAAAAATGGGGTAGCATTATAAACTGGTGAGTTATATTCAGCAGTATGCACAATACTAATGTATGGGATAGTGTATTTCAGTAAAACACAGTTTGTTGTAATCTGACAAATGATTTACAAACCTCTGAATATCATTACATTGTGACTGGCAGTCTAGACCCATATGTTATAGGCAGAATTAAGCTTACTTTAGAGTTGAGAATCATCAAAGTACCAATAACTAAATAAAAGTGCTTCACTTTTCATCCAAGCACAATGTTGAAAGCTTCAGTTACAGCTATAGCAGGAGTGACTAAATTCAAATATCTTGATGTGATTCCCAGCTCTTCATTTTATTTACAAACCATTAATTAATGTCATTTTATTTACAAACCATTAATTAATGAACAGCTGAAAACACATACCCATGAGTAATGTACACCCTTTTCATGTATAATACCGGTGAATGATCACAGTATTTCAGAAGTTAAAAGCTATTACACATCTACGTACAGTTAAACACGGACAAAATAAATAAATGTTAAGCTCAAACTGAGGTGCAACATTAATGCTTTCATTCATGCCTTTGGGATGTAATGTAAGTATTTAATCCATTTGGTCTTTTAATTTCTCCAGCTAATTAATTGCAGTTGCCATTCTAGCCTTCTACCTGATAGATCAGTCACCAAAAGCGGAATGTTTTCTATAGCAGAATCATGGCATTCCTAAATCTTCTAAGCACCTGTGGTGTTCTTCCTAGCTGTATGAATTGCACCTCATGGTCTCCTTACGGCATTCCTTAACTGAATTTAGTAAGAACAGATCTGCAGCGAATGCATTATCCATTTTTATTTTTTGAATAATATCTGCAAATATTTATTTCATTAAGTCACTACCTTTATGATATCTAGCATAAGTAGAACATTTTTATTGGCCTTTTAACTATTCATAGGGTAAGTATTGGATGATGTGACAGGGTTAGAAAATGCTGGAAAGTAGGTAAACGTAGTTAAACACGCTGCTGCCTCAGCTTTTTCATCCTTTGTAGCATGCAGTTCAAAATCTAGAAATTGTACAAATATGTACATCAGATCAGCTTCAGAATGTTAACTTTATCTGCACATATTCCTTAGCTGACTACTCTGCATTACCCTGCCACATAATGAGTAAATTAATTAAGAAATGAACCAGGGGCACTATTTCTTTTGTGTAAATTGCTGGTGGTATTAAAAGTAAAAATTATCTCTTAACTTGCTATTTGAAATGTATGCATATAAAGTATCTGACAATCTAACTGACACTTAAGAGAGAAGAGTAGATATATACTAATCAAAAAGCACACAACCACATTGGTATATGAACAAACATATTCTATTTTGACAAGATGTTGGCCTTTGTATTTTTAGGAGTAGATGGCTACTTCTATGTGTTGCATGTGTATCTTCTAGGTAGTAACTGTATCTGAAGAAGCATTCTGCTTTGCCACACCAGTGAGGTAACTTAACTATTTGTCCAGTATAATTTTAAAAGCATTTATATGAATTTTAGTCAAGACCTATTTTATTGTGGTTTGCATCTTATTCCTCATTCTGCATTATAATATTCCATACTCCATATTGAAAAAGGTTGCTGTGTGTTTATGTTAATTTTTTAAGTAAGTCACCAGGGAGCATGCTATTGAATTACACTGCTCTGTTGATGTAATATGTTGCAGGTCTAAAGCAACTGTTCCAAGCTTTCCCTGTTCAACATTTTGAAATATGCTGTTCCATACCCTAGGAAGTGATGCTTGACAGACATGGTAGTTTGATTAGATTCTTGATGCATGAGGCCAGAGCATTTTTTGCGAAATGACCCTTCAGCTATGTATCCTGAAGTCTGACACCATTTTTTACCACTGCTGTATGATTCTTGACAGCTACAGGGCATTTATTCAGTACCTTTATTTTCCCACTTTGTCTGCCAACCATCAAGCCACCTCTCTACTGGACCTGAGCCCATTTGTTCTCTAGGTGTGAGATGTTCCACTCAAGATCCCATAGGGCAAGAGTTATCTGTATGGGGTTATCATCCAGGCAGACATCAGGGCATTTGGTACTTTTGCTGGTATCCTGACAATGACAGCATATATTTTTTGAATCGTCTAATATCTTCACTGGGTGGTGATGTGGGTGCCTATATCACCACAGGCACCACCTATGTTCCTCTATCAATTTATGTATACTCCTCCATATGGCCAACAGCTGCTACTATCACATCCTTGGGTGATGGAGCCAAGTTAGCTTTGTACTGATTCCTGCCTTTATGACCGATCCCTGTCCTCAGGCAAGGACTGTGTTCAGACTGGATGGTACCCCCCCGAATGTGTACACCCATGCTTCCAGCCTGTGGCATCGAGCATTTGGGCCACTAATCAAATCCAGATCATCTGGACCATAGTCAGGACTTTATCCCTCTATGCCACTATTCATTTTCTGAATTTTACTTACAAAATATTGAGTTTTACCTAATTGCAATCATCCTGGTTCTGCTCATAAACTAGGACACACAGGAAATCATTAAATCTACTGTAGGAAATCTATTTTGCAGCACTTTTTCCAATACCTATATCTGTATGCCAGCTTTCTGATATCTACAGCATTTTCTATTGAATACTGCATCAGGAAATTTCTGAATATTCTACATAAAATTCTTAGGATCAAAATTTAAGTTTAATTGACTAGACATTGCAGGGCCTGACTCTTGGGACTTGACCAGTAAAGGCAATTTGGTATGTCTTTTCTGGCATATCACAAACTGTGAAGGCTGTTTGGAATTTTTTGGAGCCATGTCACTGTGGCAATCACAAACCAGAAAAAGAAAAGCTCTCTTCTATTAAAAGGGGGTACATACAAAATTTGTTAAACAGTTAATGACAATAAAAGCATTGGAGATGACCATACCAATATTAGTTTATTGCAAAGCTAATGAATGTGGAACTGCTTACCAAGTTCATTTCCACTGATGAAAAAAGAATTAGCTTGTGTGAGGGTCACATCTTGAAATTTGCGGTCTACAGGATCCACCATGTACTCAAGGCTGGTTATGGCTGGAGAATATGGCCTTAGAGCTGTCTACATGCAGAACTGCAAATCAGTTAAATCTTGTACCAAATGTTGTGCACGTGCATAATCTTCATGCTGCTCAGAATATTTTCCATCTATAACTTGTAATCGCTGTCTGAGAGGCTTATACTCTGAAATTATGGACCATACAGGGACATTCTCAAGTATAAATCCTTACATGTGGGAGCTACTAATCCCATAAAAGTATCATTATGTCTAAGTATAGAACAGTCCACCCTGGCCTGCAGGATGTTTTTTGTTTTAATTATTTGTTTGTTTGTTTGTGTGCTTTCTTAGCTGAGTGAACTGGACCAATAACTCTTTTCAGCTACAATGCAGGACAAGAGGCAAAGACTAAACAATGTAGGTATACATAAAATACATCTGCCTTGCACTGTGTACAGTACTGCTATATGTTGTCCACAGTTAGTATGTATGAGATGCATAATATTGATTACATTAATTTGTGCAAGATACATTTAGAAGCATACAGAACAATGTATTTATACTGACTAGAAGCAAATAAACACTGTGTTGTAAAAAAAATGTACACATACCTAAGGATTCAGAAAAAAAAACACTGCTGGCAGTAAGAGCTGCAGACCAAATGGACTGTTTCCATGATGTAGAAAATTGTAATTCAGAGAGATGTTAGTCCTCATTATTGGCTAATTTGCATGTCTCTGAATTGTCCTTAACTACCAAGAGTAAAAATCAGCATGTTCCTGCTGTTGTCAACACTGGCAGCCCAAGCATCCTGTTGGCATAGGTACCCCAGCCATTTACTCTCCTACTACAAACACACACACACACACACACACACACACACCAACATAACTCTTACCTGTACCTGAACTTGACAGAACATTCCCAGTGTCTCTTTTTATGCTTTTGTCTCTGCCCTCATAAATCATAGATCCTTACAGTCAGTGAAGAATGCCAGACATTAGAGTTAAATTTTTCTTATTCATTGTAAATTGCATCATGATGCTAGACCTGTTCCTCTATTAACTCTTTTTTTAAGTCAGTCCAAGTAATACTTTAAAAATTCTCCCTGGTGTCATCTAGCGTTCTCCCTCTACTATGTCCCAACCCCCACCCCACATAGACACACCCCCACTGCTGTCCAGTGTCCTTGATTTTACAAACCACTCCTGATGTTTCCTTTTATACATACTCTGTCCCTTGTAACTCATGGATGCTTGCAATCACTGAATAATGCCAGACAATAGAGTTTCATGCTTCTTATTTGGTAAAAAGCACCCTGCTACACTAACTTCTCAGCACAGAGGGTTAAAGCACCTACTTGGTCATCTGCTTTCTGTCTAAAGGGTGCAGGGTCAATTCTTTTATCTCATTTAAATATAACTTTTTTTGTAATTTTGATAGATGTAATGTAATATGTTGCATGCGTCCCTGGTATGGTGGTGTGGGAGGCTAGCACTCATCAATGTAGCAATATTGAGAGTCTTAAAGTCTTTCGGCTTTTCCTGGTTAGGGGTCGCCACAGCAGAACTCCGGTCCGCTAATGATTGGCAGTAGATTTTTATGTACTGGCTTGCCAGGCCTAACGCACAACCTTCAACGAAGGAATTGTAGCAATAGTGAGAGTATAGGGTTTAAATATTTTTAAGTGCCTTTATCCAAACCAAAGGGTAAAAAGGCCATGCAGGAAAAACATTCCCAGCCAAGCTAGAGTTTTCACAGTGTGATGCCTTAAGCCTCCTGTAATGGAGGCCCACGGGCACAATATGAAGAGTATCACAGGTATCTAGTCTAGGGGAGTCTAGAGGTGTGACAGACCACCCCGACACACACAAACACACATTCACACATTTATCTGTTCACTACACACATATATACATACACTCACTCTCGCAACACACACACACACACACACACACACACACACACACACACACACACACACACACACACACACAGCCTCCGATCTTATCACACTCATCCATTCACCCATACACACACAGTGAAGCACACATTTACACACACACAAAGAGTAACCATTTGAAATGTCGGGACTGCTAAAGCGAATCCTGAAATATATAGACTGAACAGAAGACAGAATGGACTTACATATACAAAGTCCGAGATGCCATTTTTCAAGATATTCCCTTTTCTCCAAGGTGTGGTGATCTTGGAGTTGGTATACATAGGTTTGGGGGATGTAGTGGTGCAAGGGGGCTTGCCCCCTGCAAAAAGAAGTTTAAAAGAGATCGATTTTCGATATAAGCTCTTATCCTTTGTTTTCTGTCTTTTTTTTTCGGCTTGTTGGCACCTTGCATTTCAAGTGTCAGCATTTCGATAGGGAGCCCCCCCACACACACACACACACACACACACACACACACACACACACACACACACACACACACACACACACACACACACACACACACACATACACATGCTCCTCTCATACCTGTACATATACTCCATATCCTAACATATGTACACTGAAGCACACATACCACAACACTATTGGCCTGCTACAGTTCCCAGCACTTACCTCTAACATGATTGGATGTACCTTTCTGAATCTGGTTCATAGCTTCATAATTAGATTACATGAAACAAAAATAGCAGTAACTGTGTATTGGGTGTCATGTGAACTCTCAGATCTCCTACTGCTCTGCTTACAAAATGGTAATTGTGAGAAAATATAATTTTCAAATTTGTTTCTGAAACTCTGCTTTATGAACAAGTTCATTGCTGAAGAGTTCCTTTATCTAGTAAAGACTGCTGAATTAAGGCAATTCATTTCTGTAACATATTAGCTTAATAATACAATGTGCTTGCAGAACTATGCAGTAGAACTGGGACCGTGGTGGAGATAGAGTTCATCTCCAAATGCCCATCTAAAATTCAAATGCGCACGTATTCATATACCTCATAAATATATTTGTCTTTTAGTATAGTACAATGAATTAGGGCAGCCACGGTGGTGCAGTGGTTAGCATTGCCACCTCACAGCAAGAGGTTCTCCGGTTCAATCCTCGGCTGGGGTGCCTTCTGTGTGGAGTCTGCATGTCCTCCCTGTGGTCGCGTGGGTTTCCTCCGGGTGCTCCGGTTTCCTCCCACATCCCAAAGACATGCTGCAGGTGGATTGGACACTCTAAATTGACCCTAGGTGTGCGTGTGTGTGTGCCTTCTGTGGAAGGTTGGGCGCCGGGCTGGCAACTCGACACCGTAAAACTTCACTGCCACTCACTGTGCGGACAAGGTGATCCGCTGTGGTGACCCCTAACCGGGAAAAGCCGAAAGAAGAAGAAGAAGAAGAAGTACAGTACAATGAGTTAAGACTATGAGCTACTAAAAGAACTTCAGTGTGTAGACTCGAGTTTGATTCTGTTCATCTTCATTTGTATACCATTTGACTCTAAGAAAGTCACTTAACTAGGACAGTGCTACTGGAACATTCTGGAAGAAGGGGCACTTGTATCCCATGGGCCTAACCCAGTTAAAAAGTGAATTAAAGAGCTGACCGATTTGAGTGGGTCTGGTCCATTTGATCAATGGCTAACTCAGCAAGCACATGAGTATCAAGTGTAAGCTGCTTATTGTAAGTATGTTACGTTAAAAGCCAAAAAGTCAAAACACCATCTCAGCTGCTATGTTATCTGAACAAATGGCTAAAAAAAAAAAAACAGAAAGAAAGGATTTTTGCAGAGGGTAGTTCCCCCACACCCTGTCCTACTTATATGTACTAATTCAAAGATCACATCACTGAGAAAGAACAATCTAACCTCTTTATAGAGAGCTCTTCCCTCCATGATAGTGTATTATCAGAAAGAATCAAAAGAGTTTGTACAGTCATTTCCCAGGACACTCAGTGATAGAAACATCATTGCATAGTTTTCCATTAAACAAATGGAATATTCTCATCTATAAAAACATAATTTCCACTTTTTTGTGAATTAGCATAGAATAGCTAACAGTTTTCAGTCATTCACCGTGTATTTTGTTTAACTTTTATTTGTTGTTTTACACTGTATACACAGCTTTTGGCAATTTTGTTAGTTTTGTTGAGAAACCTTTTCTGTTGCATATGAAATTGCTTATGCAAACAGTAATCCCCAGTAGGGTTGCCTTTGTCAGGAAAATGACATCTACCCAAGGGGGGATGTAAGGCAGGTATTCCCACCCCTGGAAGATTATTATTGCACTTATAGTCTGCGATATCTGTCAAATTGTTTTACATTCTTTTTATTACTGTGTACTTTTTATATATATTTTTGATGTAAAACAGTTCCTTTGCCTGATGCTTCAGACTTGCTGTAGCATATATAATTGTTGCTGGAAAAACTAATTTATATCTAAAATATAAATTATATAACTACACACACACACACACACACACACACACACACACACACACACACACACACACACACAAACATTCAGAAGCACAGACTCCTCAGATGTCTCATTGTGATCAAATGAATGAAAACAAATCATTGCATGCTCCTATGCCTCTTATCTCTCCCTGATTTTTGCCTTACAGTTTTGGTCTGTCCCTCATGGAATGTTTGATATTCTGGTAAATCACTGAAATCACTGAGTGAGGACTAGAGTCAGTTGTTAATGTCAGACATTAGAGTTTCATGCTTCTTGTTTAAACAAAGCATGCTGATGGAATTTCTGTTGCAGTACTCTCTCTGTCCATTAATCTCTGTTTCTGTGTAACACACACACACACACACACACACACACACACACAAAAATACATACGTACATACACACACACACACATATATATATATATATATATATATATATATATATATATATATATATATATATAAAACACACACACACAGGCAATTGCATTATATTTTTCTTTTATTTTTATTTCCACCTCACTATAATCAGCAAGGGGAGAATAAAACAGCACATCCTTGTAACGTCTGCTTTTGTGATATTTTTATCCTCATTTTTATTACCATTATTGTTATTTCTTTCTATGCTTTTTACTTTTTATTTTATGCTCACTAAATGACAAAGCCATGTTTAGCAAGTGTAAAAAAATGCTACCCATTTGCATTTTTTTCATTCCCTGTTTTATGGCAACTTAATAAGCTGGATGATGTGACTTGTTTTTTACTTGATGGTATCTGTACATTAACAGTTCTTTTGAGAATGAACTGATATTTATTTACATGCTTCATTTTATATCTTTGTTATTCTGTATGCTGTGTCTGTAGATAGCTAAAGTTATGTGACACAAAGTTTATACATTGAGAATGGAGCATTTCATTTACTTTCCTAGCAAAATAATAAAAACAATAATGTAATTCTTTCTTTTGGATATTTATTTAGTTTTATTTCCTCCTTTGGTGCACCTTACTGGCTATGTACCTTCTCCAATCGATTGCTTTATTTTTATTTGTGTTTCATGACTACCTGTCATTTGTGCGAGCTGCCTGAAGCTGCATATCATATCATTGCACCTGATTTTACTGTAAAGGACCTCTGACCTTTAACATGAGAGAAGTGACTGTTTTCAGCAAAATATCATCGCACCCGATTTTACTGTAAGGGACCTCTGACCTTTAACATGAGAGAAGTGACTGTTTTCAGCAAAATATCATCGCACCCGATTTTACTGTAGGGGACCTATGACCTTTAACATGAGAGAAGTGACTGTTTTCAGCAAAATATCATCGCACCCGATTTTACTGTAAGGGACCTCTGACCTTTAACATGAGAGAAGTGACTGTTTTCAGCAAATATTGAAACGGATGTTGCTTTATGTTGTCTGTGGGGGGAGAAGGGGAAATTGCACTATTCTAGGCATTTATTTCATGAAAACTGGTTAGCAATGTGTGTTTCTACGAGCTGTGTGCACACTCTTGCTTGCTTTATTTTTCAGGTGTGTTGCATGGTCCAGCACGTGTGAAGGACGCCGAGCAAGACCAGCCTGAGATGAACTGACACCCAAGACAAAGGACTCCATGGTGCCTCCTGCTCACATTCCTTCTCCCATACATATCCCCTCACTGCCCTTCTTTACCCCACTCTGGTCTGCCCCCATATCATCCCTATTACTTTTTTCTTTCTTTTATCACATTTTGTGTTACTCACTTTTTATCTGCATCCTGTCAATATAACCTAATTGATCAAAATCTCACTCTAATTAATATGGCACAAATAAATTTATTAAGCCTGGGATCTGGATGCTACTAAGCCACCAGAAGTCATTGAATTCTAGATGCCCTAAGATGCATTTTAGCATTTTTTTCCCAACTTGTTGCAAAGATGGTCTGAACATTAAGGAAATAAACAAAGTCTTATTTTTTTTCTTTTTTATAGGAAGGAATAAGTCATGTACAAGACTTACTGTTCAAACCAGACAAAGTAACAGTTCACAGTAGACTAAGAAGATAAATGCTTAAGAGGATACACTGATCGTATCTGTGAATAGTTCCTGTCCCACAAAAAGGTAGTCTCTTTATTTGTAGCCCTCTGGTATTGGATTGAGATGAGTGTGAAGGCACAATTGGCCATAGTTGTAGATTTCTGGTTTTCTGTTAGAAGCTTGATGACTACAAACTTTTATCCTTCATTCAAGAGTTGAGTGCACAGATCAGCACAAAATGCCAACACTCGCAATATTAAGCTCCTGGGCTTGCACCCCTTTCCCTGCAGGGACCATGATGGTGCTTGTTCCCAGATCCATAGTGTTTGGGAGTTTTGACATTCAAAGTTTTTCATTGTTTTTGGCTTATGCTGTTTTTCTTATCAACGCACTCATCTCATGAATGTAAGATTTCAGTTTTGTCATCATAAAGCGCATACCTCCTCACCTCTACCCCCAAAAGACAGACACTTTTTTGTGTACCCCTCTGAAATTCTGAAATCATACTGGGATGAAACTGAAAAAAAACAAAGAGAACACATTAAGATATTTAGACCTGTAGCTGTCAGACAAATAAAAACAAGGTGCTTACTTACCACTACCCCACAAGATAACGACCTGCATATGTGTCTGCTGTTTGATTGTGAGAAAATTGAAACAAGAATACTGATCACTGTAATGCACTCTGAATTGTTGCTGTCCCTAGACATGTTATAGTTACTTTCTGTGCAAACGTTTGCAGTTTGAGAGAAAAGCGAAACTCACACAGATACAGGGATGGCATGCAGACACCATATAAAAGAAGCCACAGTCAAGAACTCAACTAGAGCCACAGACAAAAATGCTTTTCGTTCTACCACTGTGGAAATTAGCAGCTGTTTTCATATACATTTGCTCCTGTTACACTACTAATGATAGCCACTTATTGTGTGTAGTGCATGATGTTTGTGATGGAAAGTGGAAGAGATTATCCCTAACTTGTTCCTGTTAAATATGCTGTAAATCTCCCAAAACACACACACATACACAGACACACACACACACACAGACACTCACACACACAGACACACACACACACACACACACACACACTCACGCGCATGCACACACACACACACACACACACACACACACACACACACACACACACACACACACACACACACACACACGCACACACACACAAACAACAATGGCACAAGGCATACCAACAGCAGTTTTACACTGATTTCAGTAAATATAATACATTATGTCACATCACTTCTGCCATAAGCTAAATAAAACATTCCAGCAACAGGAACCATAAGATCACCTTTAGCAGTTTCCTTCATTTTAATCTCAGACTTCTTCAGCCATGCCAGGTCACAGACTGCTATTTAATAATTATCAAACAGCTAGCCCCTTTATCCATCAATTACAGCCACTTTATTGACTGTCTGCACCTCAGATATCTGACTGACAAAATAATAATAATAATATAAATGATAATGGTGTATATACTACAAGTTTCTTTCACAGAAACACACAGTTGTCACAGTAAATTATTCATCTTACTTAAAATGCACACTGGTCCTGAAAAGTCAAATTAGTGCTTGTTTAAACGTAGTAGTTATGAGCATAAGCTACTTTCATCCACAAACAGCCTCCACCCCTAGCAGTCACAAGCACTTCTGAGTACACTTCAGATGTGTGATTGTGATAAAAGGATGGCCATTTAACATATTTCAACTTTGCTTCACACTAATAGTAGCCACACATTAAGGTATTCCAAGTTGCTCCACACAAATCTCACTAGGTCTGCAAAGTTAAAATAATGAGCAAACAGCAATTAGTAATCTTCCTCCACAGACAACTCCAAAAATTATAACCACTCTGTGTACATTTCAGATGTACAACTCTCATAAAGAATAAATAAATAAAATAAAGTATTCTCTGCAATGTCTTCAAGTATCTGTCAACCTCTTAGCATAAAAATCAGGGACAAAATCAGAGTCAAATTTTAAATATTGCGCTCATATACTTAGCTACTAAAATACCAGGCTGCTTTTTCTGAGGAAATAGAAGTCTGAAACTCAAATTACTCATGGCTGCCATTATTTAATTCTCAACAATTTGCCAGAAAGCTACATTTTTATGTGGAATAAACCAGTAATGCGCAAAAATCAGGGACATACTAAGAAGTCAGTGATTGTTACCAGCGCCACACAAATATATATTATTCTCAGCTTTTTAGCCACCCAGGCTGTCTACTTCCTTGCTCAAGAAACAGGGACAAAACCAAAAATAATGGGAGACAAAGACTCAATATTGATCTAATTCATTTAGAAAGTTAATAGAACAACTGGAATGGCATCATATATTTTTGAAGAAAAAGTAATATGAAACATTAATGTCTGGCATTATTCACAGACTGTAATCCTCAGTGATTTACAAAAAAATGATGAGGCACAGGACAAAAAAATTAGACAAAATTGGGGATAGTTGAAAGGTATGCCAAGCCATCTACTGCCCATTATATCTGCTTGCTTGCCAGGAAAAAGAAAGAGTAAACTTACCTGTAACTGTCCAGTCCATCTTTTCCCACTACTTTTTCAGTCTTCAGCCTAGCGATGCTATTGAGCCTAAGGTTCAAAATCCAAGATCTATACAATGAATCTTGATTTGTTGTGCAGATTGTGTGTGGGACCAAGCTGTAAACTTAGAAATTACACCATTTTAAAAAGGAGTGCTGCAGTAGCAGTGTTTTCCCCTCTACTTCTGTTGGAAAGAAATAAACAGATGTATACAAGCCAGAGAAGTGCCACTGGCAGAATGGCACCCTAGTTCACCTATGCATGAGGCCAACCATAGCTGCCAGACTCTATAATACTATACCTGATTTTACAGGAAGGAAATTATGAACCAAGCAACTAACACTAGGGAAGCTTTTTTACATGCAATATTGAGATGTTGCTTGCTGGAAGTTTTTTTTCATTTGGCACTATTTTGTTCTTTCATTTGGCACTATTTTGTTCTGCTTTCTGTGGTAGGAGAAGGGGTTCTAGCACTGTTCTCAACATTTCTGTTTTGAAAACTGGTTAGCATTGTGTGTTACTGTCAGCTGTGTGCATACTCTTGCTTGCTTTATTTTCAGCTGCATTGCACAGTTTATACTTGCTTGTAAAAACTGCCTGATACTGTACAAAACAGCAAGCTAGCTCATGCTATATATTAGCTATATATTATCCAGTGGGCACATTCTCTCATCACCCTGTTTCAAGAGATCAAAAAATGTACTATCTCAGTTTCAATGAACACCTTTTGTTGCTATGCATCTAAGCAAACTTTGCTGTTTTGTTTTTCTACCCACTGAGGCATTGGTTACCATACAGTTTTGGTCAATGAGCTACTGCATCATTAGCACATTGCACTGTTCTATCTAATCAGTTATATGTGGTACCTGCACCTGCTTCATACAGCCATCAGCAGCAAAGTGCACTGTTCCATCTAATCAGTTATATGTGGTACATGCACCTCCTTCATACAGCCATATCTGTAGCAAAGTGCACTGTTCCATCTAATCTGTTATATGTGGTACCTGCACCTGCTTCATACAGCCATATCTGTAGCAAAGTGCACTGTTCCATGTAATCAGTTATATGTGGTACCTGCACCTGCTTCATACAGCCATATCTGTAGCAAGGTGCACTGTTCCATGTAATCAGTTATATGTGGTACCTGCACCTGCTTCATACAGCCATATCTGTAGCAAAGTGCACTGTTCCATGTAATCAGTTATATGTGGTACCTGCACCTGCTTCATTCACCCATATCTGTAGCAAAGTGCACTGTTCCATCTAATCAGTTATATGTGGTACCTGCACCTGCTTCATATAGCCATATCTGTAGCAAAGTGCACTGTTCCATCTAATTAGTTATATGTGGTTCCTGCACATGCTTCATACAGCCATATCTGTAGCAAAGTGCACTGTTCCATGTAATCAGTTATATGTGGTACCTGCAACTGCTTCATACAGCCATCAGCAGCAAAGTGCAATATTCCATCTAATCTGTTATATGTGGTTCCTGCACCTGCTTCATACAACCATATCTGTAGCAAAGTGCACTGTTCCATGTAATCAGTTATATGTGGTACCTGCAACTGCTTCATACAGCCATCTGTAGCAAAGTGCACTGTTCCATGTAATCAGTTATATGTGGTACCTGCAACTGATTCATACAGCCATCTGTAGCAACATGCATGTTCCGTCTAATCTTTTATATGTGGTTCCTGCAACTGCTTCATATAGCCATATGTGTAGCAAAGTGCACTGTTCCATCTAGTCTGTTATATGTGGTTCCTGAAACTGCTTCATATAGCCATATCTGTAGCAAAGTGCACTGTATCATCTAATAAGTTATATGTGGTTCCTGTGCCTGCTTCATACAGCCATATCTGTAGCAAAGTGCACTGTTCCATCTAATCTGTTATATGTGGTTCCTGCACCTGCTTCATACAGCCATATCTGTAGCAAAGTGCACTGTTCCATCTAATCTGTTATATGTGGTTCCTGCACCTGCTTCATACAGCCAAATCTGTAGCAAAGTGCACTGTTCCATCTAGTCTGTTATATGTGGTTCCTGCAACTGCTTCATATAGCCATATCTGTAGTGAAGTGCACTGTTCCATCTAATCGGTTATATGTTTTACCTGCACCTGTTTCATATAGCCATATCTGTAGCAAAGTGCACTGTTCCATCTAATCTGTTATATGTGGTACCTGCACCTGTTTCATATAGCCATATCTGTAGCAAAGTGCACTGTTCCATGTAATCAGTTATATGTGGTTCCTGCACCTGCTTCATATAGCCATATCTGTAGCAAAGTGCACTGTTCCATCTAATCAGTTATATGTAGTACCTGGACCTGCTTCATACAGCCAAATCTGTAGCAAAGTGCACTGTTCCATGTAATCAGTTATATGTGGTACCTGCACCTGCTTCATACAGCCATATCTGTAGCAAAGTGCACTGTTCCATGTAATCAGTTATATGCGGTTCCTGCACCAGCTTCATACAGACATATCTGTAGCAAAGTGCACTGTTCCATCTAATCAGTTATATGTAGTTCCTGCTTCATATAGCCATATCTGTAGCAAAGTACACTGTTCCAACTAATCAGTTATATGTGGCACCTGCATCTGCTTCATACAGCCATATCTGTAGCAAAGTTCACTGTTCCATCTAATCTGTTAAATGTAGTGCCTGCACCTGCTTCATACAGCCATCAGTAGCAAAGGGCACTGTTCCATCTAATCTGTTATATGTGGTTCCTGCACCTGCTTCATATAACCATATCTGTTGCAAAGTGCACTGTTCCATCTAATCTGTTATATGTGGTTCCTGCACCTGATTCATATAGCCATATCTGTATCAAAGTGCACTGTTCCATCTAATCTGTTATATGTGGTTCCTGCACCTGATTCATATAGCCATATCTGTAGCAAAGTGCACTGTTCCATGTTATCAGTTGTATGTGGTTCCTGCACATGCTTCATATAGCCATATCTGTATCAAAGTGCACTGTTCCATGTAATCAGTTATATGTGGTTCCTGCACCTGCTTCATATAGCCATATATGTAGAAAAGTGCACTGTTCCATGTAATCAGTTATATGTGGTTCCTGCACCTGCTTCATATAGCCATATCTGTATCAAAGTGCACTGTTCCATCTAGTCTGTTATATGTGGTTCCTGCACCTGCTTCATATAGCCATATCTGTAGCAAGGTGCACTGTTCCATCTAATCAGTTATATGTGGCACCTGCACCTGCTTCATACAGCCATCTGTAAGTGCACTGTTCAAATATTTGTGGCACCTGTTCCTGCAAGCCACTTTCAGTAGGGTCTATATCATATGTTTGAAGTTTGAAAACTTTGAACATTAAAAAATTGAATTTAAATGTTCGAAGGTTCAAACATCGAACATATGATTTAAAAAAAAAAAAAAAAACCCAAACCCAAAACTATCTGTTGTACTGTTGTAGGCAAGTGGGCAAGCACCCACACCCAGCACCCCCCACATTGGGGGCTGTGCCCCCACACCCTCCGCTCTTTAAATATACCAACTCTGAGACTGCACTACAGTGCAGTAAGGGAAATCTTCCCTTTACCGAGTTATAGTGTGGTCTCGGAGCTGGTATATTTAAAGACCGGGGGGTGTGGGGGGGGTGCACAGGTAAGTTGCCTTTCTTTTTTTTTTAATCATATGTTCGATGTTTGGAACTTCGAACATATAAATTTGATTATTTAACTTCAAAGTTTTCAGACTTCAAACATCTGATATAGACCCTTTCAGTACACCATTTGGAACATACAGATTCTTGAAAATGCCATTTGGGATCAATTCTGCCAGTGAAGTATTTCACCGTGTGATGGAACAATTTTTTTCTGGTTATCCATGTGCTATTATAGTAGATGACATTGTTGTAGGGGGCAATGACAGTGATGAACATGATAGAAATCTTAAGAAAGTTCTAGCCTTTGATCATGCAGTAGATCTTAAACTGAATCCTCAGAAATGTAAATTCAAACTTAAAGTAGTTACTTATGTGGGTCATTTGTTTACCAGTTCTGGCTTACAACCAGATCCATCTAAGCAAACAGCAATTTTTGAGATGCCAGTTCCTGACAATGTCATATCTTTACAACGTTTTCTTGATCTGGTCAGCTATTTAGGAAAGGAATGTAGCCAGCACATCAAACCACTCTACCACTTGATATACAAAAATATGTTCCTTACAGAGATGAGCTCATGATGGTAGGTGGAACCATCATGAAAGGTCCTAAAGTGGTAATTCCTACAGCATTACAACACAAATATATCAACATTTTGCATTGTGGTCACCCAGTTACTGCTTCATCCAAAAGAGGGCAAGAGTATTTTGGCCTTCTATGTCAAAAGATATAGAGAAGGAAACTCTAGCACGTTCAATTTGCAATAGTACTAAATCGCACCAACAAAAAGAACCACTTCAGCTAAACCAAATTCCTGAATTACCATAGTCGATGGTTGCTACTTATATTTTTGAATGGATTGGCCAGCATTACTTAGTGTTAGTAGAATCATACTCAAAGTGGTTTGAAATTGACATTCCTAACTTAACATCTAGCACTGTCATTACAAAATTGAAGAAACACTTTTCTGTCCATGGTAGTCTGCACGAAGTCATTTCTGGCAATGGTGCGCAGTTTACAAGTCAGCAGTTCAAGAAATTTGCTAAATCTTAGGAATTTGTCCATGTTACTAGTAGTCCTGAGTATCCACAGTCCAATGGATTAGCTGAGCGTGCAGTTCAAAGTGTGAAACATTTGTTGGAGAAATCCAAGAGAGATGCTACTGATGTTTTTCTTAACTTACTCAATCTCAGAAACTTTCTTCGAGATAACTTGCTTAGTTCATCTGCTCAGAGATTAATGTCCAGACAGACAAGAACAACTTTACCGATCAGTACATAATTGTTAGTACCAAATGTAAAGAACAACAGAAGGTCAAGGCACAAAGTTCTAGAAAATGTCAGTCACAAAAGTTGTGCTACAATAAGTCCAGCAAACCTCTTAGATCATTAAGACAAGGAGAAGTTGTGAGAATGCAAACATCTAAAGGATATGACTGAGTGGGTACCATCAAAAACCATTGAGAAGAATCAAGATCTTACATCATGCAATCTGATGGAATGAATTTCAGAAAGAATCGAAGTTACATATTACCAGTCTCTGAACCACTGATGCAGCAAATTGCCTGTGCCAGAGATGCTATTTCTCAGAGTGACTACACTTTTTTGAACTCCAGAGGGCAGTGTACTTTGAGTAATCCCAATGTTATCCCTAAAGTTCCAATTGTAAAAGAATCCCCAGAGACTGCCCCTATTGCTAAACCCAGTCAAAGTTTTTATGTGACCAGATCAGGTAGAATTTCCAAACCCATTTCGAAATACACAGCAACGCAGACTTGAATTCATTTGTTGTTATATGTTGATGTGATATCTAGCTTGTTAAAAATATCTTGTTCTCCTATTGCATGTCAAACAAATCAAAGAGAGATGATGTAGATCATTGTGTGTATTGCACCTAGTCTGCCAATGTAGCTAGATAGCACATGCATATAAGTACTGAGCATGTGCAAGATCAATGCCATTTTGTATAGTCAGAGTGAGTGCAGGCAAAAATGGAGATGGACATGCTAGTGTGTTTGAAGTACTGGGTCAGTCAGTTAGCTTAAATATATGCTCCAGTTACAACTCCTGATGTGTTTATGTACGATAAACAACTTGAACCTATCACAGTGCCTCAGTGTCTCATTTGAAACATGAAACATGTGACACACACATATTACTACTGAAACTAAGTTCTAGTATAATGATAACTCTTCTGGGTTCAGCATCTATCATTCATTCGTTCTGATGACCTCCCCCAACTGAGGAAGGGATGTACCCTTTTTTATCCACAATCCAATAACCTCAGAAGAAATCCAGCAAAATAAAGACCTTGACTTACTGTTAATAGACGAGTCTAGTTATCACATCATTGATGAATATAAAACCCCTTCTATGTCTCCCACTGCCCAAGACACCTACCTTAACAAACTAAAATTCCTAAATTATTAAACCATGTGCTATCATACACAACCAAAAACAAATTCACACAACTGTTCCACAATTTTTTAACACCAACTCCTTCAATCAGTCGGCCTACTTTTCTACTAGGAGAGCCAGTGTCCTTGATCTGATCTTCAGCAACATATCAATAGTCTGTTCCACATCTACAATATTCCCCTCCATGACCATATTTGATGACTATGCCATTGCTTTTTCCTTGAAAACCCATCCTAAGAGTGCACCTAACCCCATTGTATTCAGAGACTACCTCAAGCCAAATCTTCTACCTTAACTCCTATAATAAAGGCTTTGCCAAAATTCCATAAAAATATAATAGCAAACTTGAAAACACTCTCCAGTGGAAGAATCCTAGTATAAGCAAGCTCTAAAGTAAACAGAAAATACTTCTTGCATTAGGGAATGATCTGAAGTCTCCAAAATCTATAATTGAGTTAAAAAATGTCTGCACTTAACTCAGGCATAAAGCCAAAACTTAAATGGCAATTATGAGCTAAATATTGCTGATTATTCCAAAGACAACCATATGGTATTATTTACCGTGTTACAGAGATAACATCCAGCAATGCACAGAGCTGAGCTCAAATGGCAAAACCTATTCCATAACTAAGGACTTAGCCAGCACATTTGCAAATAAATTTAGTTCCATCTCTCCTGCCTCCTTCACCATTATCACTTAGTCCTTGCCTGCCCTGTGAAATTTTCTTTGAACAGATCCAAAATATCCTTTTCAAAACAAAAATTAGACCTGTTGGACAGACAATGTTCCATGCTGTGTAAACACATACACTCAATTTCTCCATTTTAAAACCTATTATTATTAAAAACTATTTAATTTTACCCTGTTATGGTAATACATAAATAACATTAAGAATTTACCTTATATGCCTTCAGTCAGGAACAACACTTCAGGATATGCAAACAGAAATATTATTTACAGTGCTGGGAGACAATCTTCATAGCAGGTGGTAAACCAGTCTCTCTAAACAAAGGAAAACTGCATCTTTTGTACACTTTCTTATCAATTCACCAATGCAAAATAATGACGCAAAAAAGAGTTCTGATTAATCAGTGACTTTAAAAATGTTCTCATCCCTCGTGATTCTTACCTCGTACTTTACATGAACACATTCCTTTACATAACCCACCTGCTTCAAGGGTCTTGTTTTCTGACCTTGGCTATTTCAAACCTTCCCTAGCAACAACGCACTCCTAGCCTGGAGGACTCAGGCTAACAAATTCTTCTTATATTAGTTAGCATGTCTCTAACATGCCTCTACTCCTACAACACTTATTTTTCCTTGTTACATATTAAAAGAATGCAGTTGGGACACAGCAGTAACTTTAGCTTATGAAGCTGTATTTGTCCACATCCCTGCATACAAATTATATTTGCTTTTTAACAATCATATTATAGAATCATTAATGAAACTGAAATTAATATACTTTTTAATAAGCTGATCTTGTCCCATAACAGTTTCTCCCCTTTGACACTATTAGTGTCATATAATACATGTACTTATATTTTTATTTTTCTTAACTTGATAAAATAAGATTCAGTATCATAATAATCATTATCTACTAAAACAGAGCTTTCGTTTGCTGGTATATGCAGTGGCATTTCATGTGCAGGTGAGGTTAAACATCTTGTAATTACAGCCTTCAAAATAGAAAATACTAAAATGATTGCAAACATAATAAAAAGTACAATGACAATACCCTGGATTATGCTAGGTCCCAGTTTACCAAAAATGCTGCCCAAAGATCCAAAAAGTGTCCATTGTTTTGATGTGCTGTCCAAATATTTGGCCCTTTGTTCCATGAAATTTGCCAGTTTTTCCTGTTCATCATGATAGTCACTAATATATGAACAGCAATGGCTCACTAGGAGGGCACATGACCCCCCCCCCTTTTGCAGCAAGCATTATATCAAGTACCAATTGATTCTGTAACACCACAGTTCGCATTTCAGTCATTTCTTCATTTGTCATCCTGATGTGATGCAAAGTTTTGTTGGCTACCTCCTGTAGAATTTGAGCAAGCATGGTGATTTCAAGCATTGTCCTTTGCACTCCATACCCAGGATTAAAGACCAAAAATACTTGGTCTGACCAGTGGACAGTTCTCTTATTTCTCAGTTTACCTGCTGGTGGGTTTTCGAAATGCTGAATAGCAGGAGTAATATAGCCTACAAATCAAAATCCAGACCAGTTTGTAGGCAACCAGGGGTAGGCACAATCACCACAGATGTAGTAACTGTCACTTATCATGCCCATGCCATGCTGTCATAGCTTTTTAAGTGCAAAGAGTTTAACATTCTTTCATGTCTGGTGTCATTACATTTGCTGGTTCCTACTGGTACAGTCCCTCTTCTGGCTTAACATGTGTCTCCATGATGTGTGGTTGCTAGTTGAAAAGACACAACCTTTGAAAAATCAGTTACATTATGCCAGGTTAGACTGATGTTACTGAGGTCCTTTTTAAATGACACCTGTGGTGCAGGGATGGGAATCATATGAATCCCTGCCTTAGAATAATGAAGTATATGTGAATATATCCAACAGTTTGTTATATTCAAATCTCTGGCTTATTGCTGAAGAACCAGCAAGAAACTGTTTTCTTTTGACCAGTTTATAGAAGGAAACAGCAGCAAAAACAAAGCAAGGGTACCTATTGTCACTGGATTCATCAAGGACTGCTACTTAAGTTGACTTCCTCACTGGGCAGATGATTTATCTGTCACACCTTGATCTCCCCCTGTTGGTTGCAGTTATTTGTCTGGGGTCCCCACACAGCAGGTCTTCTTGCAATGAGATGAAAGGATCCACATTGGTAGTCCTGCACAGTGAAAAGCAGTCAGACTAGTTAATAGCACCTGGAAAGGACCCTTCCACCTTGGGCTGATGCAGTTTTTCATCTGAAAAGTTTTGATTAAACTCAGTCACCTGGTAGCAGTTGATGACAGGGCTGGTCAGGAGGTTTGGGTAGCACTGCTCTCACTGTTTGATGATATTACTGCAAAATGCAAATCAGGTTCTTACAATAGGAAATCATGACATCATCCGACAAGATTAAATTGCCATTTCCCACTGGAGGGGTAGCTGGAAGGCCCATGGGTCTCTCCATTAACATTTCATACAGATTCAACTTCCAGGTAGCATTCAGTGAGGCCCTCATACTCATTAATGCTAAGGGGAGGGCTTCAGGCCACTTTAAGTGGGTTTTCAGCACAAATCTTTGAAATTTTATTTTACAGGGTCCTGTTTACCCTTTCCACTAATCCAGATGACTATGGATGGTTGGGGCAGTGAAGACTCAACTTAGCATTCAAAACTTTACACAATTCCTTTACTAAAGAATTATTAAAATGTGTTCCCTGGTCTCTTTACAAAGTTGCCCAAAATCATGTACCACCCCAAAAGCATAACAGCTGTTTGTAAAAATACTGACCACCTTGTCTTTGGCTAACTCATAGGCTTTTTACAGGGCCACTAATTCAGCTATTTGAGCAGAGTGAACACCCTCTAATCTTTGTTGCAACAATATGGTGTCCTTAATGCAAACAGATATTCCTGTGATTAATTGCCCCCTTTGATTTCTTCCACAGGAACCATCCATGAACAAGTTCATTTCAGCACTGGGTATAGGCGTGTCCTTTAAGTCCTTCTTAGGAGAAAGCAAATAGCTAGTTATACTCACACAATCATGCTCTTCAATCCTAAGCAGTAGGCAACAGAGATGCAGGATTTAGAATGTGACAGCAGATCAGAGAAATAGATGGATCAGACAGAAAGGTAAGTTCATATTTAGTTAGACTTGCAGTCGAGAGTGGTTGAGTTTTCATTTTAAGCAAAAGAGATGATACAGAATGAGGGACAGCTACTATGAGATCATGTCCAAGCACCAGCGATTGTGCAAGATTAACTAGAATGGCACCAGCGGCAACTGCCCTTATACAGGATGGAAAACCTTTTGCAACAGAATTAAGTGCCGTACTATAATAAGCTAATGGACGATTGCTGCCCCCATGTTTCTGTACAAGTACTCCTTGAGCAAATCCATTTATTTCATGAGAGAATAAAATAAAAGTTTTATCATAGTCTGGTAACCCTAAAGCTGGGGCAATAGCTAAAGATTGTTTCAAATTCTGAAATTAATGTTCTTCTTTACTATTCCAAAGGAGAGACTCTGGTGTATCCTGCTTTAAGAGATTTGTCAAAGGTTTAGCAATTTTTGCATAGTTAGGGATCTACTGTCTGCAGTATCCTGTCATACCCAGGAAAGATCTAAGCTGTCACTGAGTAGTAGGACATGGGGCCTTAGATATTGCATCAATATGAGATGGTAACACCTGGCTGTTACCCTGAGATATTAAATGACCAAGATAACGTACCTGTAGTTTTTCTCTAGACACCTTGTGTCCTTTTTCTGCAAGGATAGTCAGAAGATGCAGGGCGTCCTGCTGGCATTTGATGAAAGGAATTTGATGCTATTAGTAAATCATCTATGTATTGTACTAACACAGACAGCACTGTTCTGACTAGTTTGCTACTTGTGTGTCTCTGCTATCCTTAAACAAAAAAAAAAAAATCTTGCTATTTTCCCACGTTCTCTAATTTAAAAGAAAGTTCAGTTACAGAGTTTCTGTTCTGAACTGTTGGTAAGTTTCTTGGAGGCCAGTGCTTGCTTGGGCTACAGGGAAGTCTCTGTGTTCACCAGTGGCAATGGTTAACACTGAGCAGCCTGCCTGTCCCTGTAGGAGTGGTTAGTGCCTAGAAACTAGTTTTACTGGCCATTTTGGGTCAATTCCAAACTCCTTGATCTCTCTCTCTTAAAACCCTGCAGCCACGTGGTTTTGGCATCTTTCCAGGCTTGATAGTTGTTGCTGAAGCACCTACCAAGAGGAGAAAACGCTGAGAGAAGAAAGGAGCCACTTTTGAGATTTTAAGTATTTTCTTGTGATTTATTTCTTAGAAAAACTGTATTGCCGCCTACGTTTCAGCATTTTCTTGATTGCAAAAGTTGATATCTGGGTTAGAAACAATATTTAGAACATACCTAGAGCCTGTTTACTGTATTTTTCGTGTTGCACTTAATTTCAAACTGTTTTTTCTTAAATTGCATGTTTCCTGCCTCTGACCTAGCACTCACATGTTGGGGTCATTTATTGCACTGTTCTGACTAGTTTGCTACTTGTGTGTCTTTACTATTCCTTAAACAAAAACAAAAAAACAAAAAAAATTTTGCTATTTTCCCACTTTCTCTAATTTAAAAGAAAGTTCAGTTACAGAGTTGTTGTTCTGAACTGTTTGTAAGTTTCTTGGAGGCCAGTGCTTGCTTGGGCTAAAGGGAAGTCTCTGTGTTCACCAGTGGCAGTGGTTAACATTGAGCAGCCTGCCTGTCCCTGTAGGAGTGGTTACTGCCTAGAATCTGTAGTGTTATTGGCCATTTTGGGTCAATTCCAAACTTCCTTGATCTCTCTCTCTTAAAACCCTGCAACTCTCTTTTTGGTGGTCTTGCGCACAGAGCAGCATCGGGCAGTGCCGCTTTAACCAGTTTAAACTATTCCCGGCTCCACAAAGTCTGCTCTTCACTTTTTCCCTTCGAACTGCTCTAAATCTCAAAATAAGCACTCTATTTTCATTCTAAAGCCCAGCACTTGCTCGTATAAGTAATCTCATAGGTAAACACTAATAAACTTAAGCACTACATCCTCTTACACTTCTTTTAAGTACTTGCTCCCTATTGGTTCTTTCTGATCAGTCAATAAGTAGTTCCCTATATTATTCAGGCATATCCAAAGGGCAGTTTTGGGTTTACTCTCCAGTCCAGCTGGTGAATCTGGGAATCTTGAGGCAATGTTACAACTGCCTTATGTATACAGACCACCCTCTCCTCCTCCCAACAAGCTCAAATATATGTGAAAGATGCAACTATATAGCCAAACTGGAGGCTAAGCTCTCTCAACCCAGTACTGGCACAGCCAGTCAGGAGGAGAAGGTAACCACACACACCACAAATCCTGTCTCACATAGACCTATCGCATCAGCAAACCAAACACATAAACACACAAAAACATACTCGGAGGCTCTAAATAAAAATCTGCCTAAGCAGCAGAGACCTCCAAACCAGACATCCAAGCAACCCCTACCACGAAACAATACCCACGTAGCACATAGCTCACAAAGTCAGTATTCCACACAGTCACAGCCCTTAAGGCTAAACAACACACTTAATACACTTGTAATAGGTGACTCTATTGTCAGACACACTGACGTCCCACTCACCAGGCTGTACAAGGAGAAGGTCGCTGTAAGCTGCCTGTCAGGTGCCAGGATCCGCCACATAACACAAGCACTCAGGTCACTCCAAAGCAAGTACAAATATGACTCCGTCATTGTCCATGCTGGTGTGAATGACCTGAGATGTACCTCCCTAGACTACATGAAAAGAGACATAGAGGAGCTCTTTGATCATGTAGCCCAGGCCGGTATGACCCTGACCTTGTGTAGCATCTTACCCTCACCAAGAATGATGCCATAATATAAAGACAAAATGATCAATTTTAACAATTGGCTAAAGTATTGGTGTCATTCAAAGGGGATCCAGTGTCTGTCAGCCTGGGATGACATGCTCGACAAGCCACGTTGCTTTGCTAGGGATGGCTTGCACCTGTCACCCCTGGGTTTTTGAATACTGGCAAAGGCTCTTGCCTCCCCCATAGTGCCTTTTTTAGGCAAGGCTCAAAAGACAAACCCACCTCCATAGACAACACAAAGAAAAAAAAACTAAGGGTAATGCTGCTCAACGCCAAAAGTCTAAACCTCAGGATGCACGCACTCGAGACTCTCCTCAGTATGGAGAATATTGATATCTGTGCAGTAACAGAAACCTGGTTCAAGGCTCCTGAGAGCACCCCAGCACTAACAGGTTATACTTCATACCATGCTTTTCGGCCCCAAAACTCGGACCGAACCACAAAAGGAGGGGGAGTATCCATATTTATCAAAGATACCCACACCTCCAGGTTAGTGGCACTGCATGAAGCATCTGAGACCATCCATGTGCAACTAACAGTGGGAAAAACTGCCTTTCAGTTTGTAGCCTGCTACAGACCACCCTCCCAAACACAGAAACCTCACTCAGCTTTCCTGAGAACACTGGAGTATATGAAGGTCTCTCCAAACACCATTATATTGAGTGACTTCAACTACCCAAACATTGACTGGGAAAACTACTCAAGCCCAAACACCCTTGCCCAACGGTTCCTAGAATTTATAAACTCAAATGCTATAGAACAACTGGTCACCACTCCCACAAGAGGGGAAAACATATTGGATCTGGTCATCACCAACATGGGGTCTCTATGTTCCACACCAGTGGTATACCCCTCATTGGTAAGATCAGACCATAAACTAATCTCACTGGAATCCATATTCCATCCCCACCCCCAGCCAAGGAAACCACGGTGAAGAACTTCTCAAAAGCAAACTTCACACTTCTCAAAACTGGGGTGGAATCCTTCAAAGCCCCAGGGCCAGTGGAAAATACGGCTCGAAATGCAGAATCCTTTACAAAAGCATTCTATGGACACCTACAGGAATACATGGAGCATGCTATCCCAAATAAAACCAGGACTCACTCCTCCAAGGACAGGAGACCTGTCTGGTGGACCCCGGCCATAAATAAGCTATACAACAGAAGGAGAAAGCTACTGCATGATAGAGCAAAATCCCAAAAAGGGAAGGCATCTCTGATCAGTACTAGCAAGAAACTACGATCCTTCATAAAATCATCTAAGGCCAGCTTCGAAAGAAAAATTGCACAAGACACTAAAGATAATCACAAGACCTTCTTTAGTTATGTCAGAAACCTGGGAGGCAACTCCCAGATATGCTCTGAGTTAGTGCAAAATGACAAAAAATACACTGAACCCACAGACATTGCCAACATCCTGGCAGAAAGGTTCAGTGCAAACTTCTCCCCCCTTCCCCCCCAAAAGAGCAAATGTCTATCCAAACAGAGTGTAGCCTTCCTGAGATCACAGATGCACAGGTGAGAGCTGCCCTTTCCAAAGCAAAAAACACATCAATGGGACCAGACGCTGTCCCGGGCTGCATCTTACATGAGCTCCAAGAAGAACTAAACCCTCATATAAAGTCACTGTTCAATCTCAGCCTTACTACAGGATATGTACCCAAGGAATGGCGTACAGCAACAGTGGTCCCACTCCACAAAGGTGGTGCCACAACAGACCCCAGAAACTATCGCCTTATAAGCCTGACTAGTCTGGTCTGCAAAGCTATGGAGTGAATCATCATGGAAATCATAAACAAAGACACTGGGAACCTCCAGACACTGGATCCTACCCAATTCAGCTTTGTTAAGGGCAGATCTTGCCTCTTGAACCTGGTCGACTTCTTTGAAACAGTTACCAAAGCCATAGATGAAGGGAAGGTAGTCCACAAAGCCTACCTGGACCTCGCAAAAGCCTTCGATACAATACCCCACTCGGGCATCATAAATAAGCTCACCAGCTTAAATATCAACCCCTATGTCACAAGATGGGTTGCAAACTGGCCCAGGGATAGAACCCACATGGACAGAATAGCAGGTGCCATGTCAGACTCTAAAACAGTTACAAGTGGCGTCCCACAAGGCTCAGTCCTGGGACCTCTCTTGTTCGGTATATATTTCTCCGAGGTACAGGCTAACACGGGTGGACTATGGCTGACCAAGTTCACAGATGACTGCAAACTGGGTGCCATAATCGACTCTCTGGCTGACACAAGCATCCTCCAAAAGGGTCTCACAGAGATGGGTAATTAGTGCCAGAGCCATGGCCTAAAGCTAAATGCCAAAAAGTGCATAGTCATCCCCTTTGGGAAAAACAAAGTGCCCACAAATTACCACATAGGTGGTAATCCATTAAGTACGGAAGAAGTAATTAGGGACTTGGGGACCCAAGTAGATAGCAATCTCTCCTTTGACAATCACATTGCCAAAGTGGTTAGAAAGACCTTCTATATAGCCCACCTTATCACAAAAGGGTTCACATCTAGATCAAGAGAGGTCATTGTGCCCCTCTACTCATCACTTATCAGGCCCATAATTGAATACAATGCCCTATTTTGGATGTACCTTACCCAACACCTGCAGCAACTGGAAAGATCCCAAAAGTACCTCACCAAGAGGATCAAGGGGCTCAAACAAATGCCCTATGCAGTTCGGCTAAAGAAACTCCAGCTCTACTCAGTTGCGTACTGCCTACTCAGAAGCGATCTGTGTCTGACGTATAAAGCCTTGTCCAACCCAGAATTAATGGACATGCTTCACCTCAGGAAATCCAAATCCCTTAGAGCTACACGCTCCAGGGAACTGAACCTCAGCACAGAAATAAATAGGACATGCTGGAGGGACAGATTCATATCCCAGAGGCTCCCCTCACTCTGGAACAAAATCCCAATCCATGTTAGGCAGAGCCCCTCAATGACCCTCTTCAAGAGAAATCTTGATGAGTGGATGGGAGATCGTAAGTTTACCCCTGGGATCTCTTCTGTGTCCCTGCTTGACAGAGGTACAGTAAACTAACCTTAAAAGGGATACCTTCTGTGACCTACTATACAGAGGCACAGTCAACTGATCTAAAAGGGTGGCGAAAGCCAAACACACTCTGGCCAGACTTATAAATGCGCTAGGGCAGATAGCCTAGTATCAACCTATGAACCTACGAAATGTCACATTCTCTAAATCTTTTTTCAGAATTTGAGAAAATAATAAAGGAGATTCAATATATCCTTGTGGCAACCATGTCCAGGTATATTGCTGTCCCTGATAGGTAAAAGAAAACAGAAACTGACTCTCAGGGTGAATAGGTATAGAAAAGAATGCTGAACATAAATCTATCATGGAAAGGTAAGTAGCTGTAGGTGGTATGCAACTCAATACTGTTGCTGAATTCGAACAACAGGAAAAGTAGGCAATACTGCATTATTTACAGCCCTTAAATCTTGTACAACTCTGTAAATATCTTTTTCTGGATTTTTCACCTGAAATATAGGAATATTACAAGGGCTTTTAGCTGGTATTATTATTCCTTGCTGTATCAGAGACTGAATTACAGGTTTAATTCCCTGCTCTGCTTCCAGCTTTAGTGGATATTGTGGAACTCTAGGGAGAGGTTTTGATGGGTTTAATTTTATTTTTACTGGTTCTGCTGATTTCAGTTTACCTACTTCATTTGCATGTTTAGCCCACAAGTTGGCAGGTACCTGCTCTACTAACATTCCATCTGCCTGTATGCTTTCAACAGGCTGTTCATCAGCCTCTACTAAAACTGTCAATACTTCCCCCTTTGCTTTTGTCGGAACATCCAGATACACCCCTTCTGGGGTACAATAAATAGCATATCCCAGCTTGCATAAGAAATTTCTTCCTAGAAGATTTACTGGTGCAGTAGTACTCAAAAGAAAAGAATGCCTTTCTTCAATCAAACCTAAAGAAACAGCATTTGTCACTCTAGCTGCCTTTACTTTATGCTTTGATACTGTTATTTGACTATCTGAAGTAATTTTTAACACTGACCTAATGCCTCCAGCGTCCACCAAAAATGGGATTTTCTTTAAATTTATTTCCACCTTAATGAAGGGTCCATTTTGATTTAGTGGCAGTAGAGGATTAAGATTTACTTCTGTGTTATTTCCTTGATCTAGTTAGTATGGGGCATCCTGACTCCTTCCAATGTAAGGAGATGGTGGTGGTGGAAAAACTGCATTATTATAATTTGGTTGCCATTCAGTCCAAGTATCTTGGACTCTCTGCGTTTGCCTGTGTGGGCATTCTCCTCTCCAATGTCCTGCTTCTCCACAACTGAAGCAAGATGTGTTAGATGAAGCCAGAGGGGCACTGCCAGTTCATTGCTGCCAACCAGCTGCACCTTGCTCCCTCACCCAACACTTTTACTAAATCCTCTAGCAATTCCTCTACCCCTTCCCCTGCTTCTGCCTCAATCCCTCGGGTTTTCCAGCTGCCTGATTTGTAAAGTTAACAGCTTATCCTCAGTATCCTTTCTCTGTTTTTCCTGATACTCTGTACAGTGTTTGTCAGCACTTAATACAGACTCTAAGTCCTTTCCTTACCAGTCTATGAGCACTTGATTTATTTGATTTTGTGCAGGGGCTTGCAGACCCTGTACAAAGGCTGCTGTAATAGCTGGCTTAGCTTGCTCTTCTGGGTCTGGTATTCCTGAATGTCTAGCAAATACTGTCTTAAGGCAACTCAAGTAGTCTGCAGGGGCTTCCCCTTAATTTTGTTTAAATGCCTGTGTTTTAGACCAGTCAGTCCTAACTTAACACACATCCATAATTTTGTTTAACAATGCTGTCCATTTATCTGTTAATGCATTCCCTGTGAGAGTAAAATCCATTATCTCAGCCTTCTCCAGTAACTGCTTCCTTATTTCATCTGAAGTAATTATCCTAAGCAGCTGACTGAAATCTGTCAAAGTAGGATTGTAATATTTTATTATAGTTTTCAATTCTTCTCTAAATTTTAATGGATCTTCCCTAATATTTGGAAAACTTTTAGGCATAGTATGCAAATCAGCAGGGATCCAAGGATGATGAACAAGTTCTCTATTATTAGCCCCCAGAATTTCCCTGAGAGGTGCCAAAAGATCCCCTCCAGAGGTCACAATCTCCTGTTGTACCATGCCATGTGAGCATGTATGATGAGATAGAGGAGTATCAAATACTAAAGTCCCTGTTGGGGAAGTAGAAGCTATCTGAAAAGGATAGGAAGAAGACCCCCCCCCCGACTGCAGATGCCTGTTCAGAAGATGAAGACTGAACAGGGGAACTAGTCTGAGATGTAACAGTATCACGCGGACTGGGTGTCCAAAGGGCAGTTGAGCAAAAGGTAGGGGTCTGAGAAACAACAGAGTCTTGTACAGGTGGTACCCATACCTGCGCATATGGGGATGGGGGTGGGGGTGCAGTAGCTGCTGGAGGATTATCATTCTGTTCAGAAGTTTCTGCTGTTTGGCCATCCTCAGTTTGTTCCAAACGTGCTAAAACAGGATAAAGGTATCCCTTTTTACTGATCTGTACTGCCTTTTTAACCTCTTTTACCTGTTGCAACAATTTCTTATTAGCATCCTGCAACCCTTTTAATGCTGACTTTTTCCTTTTAAGAGCTTCACTGTACCAAGAATAAAATGCTGTCATTTGCTCCCCACTTACTTTGCCTTTCTTTTCTTCCAAAATACCTTTCAATGTCATCAATTATTCCAGTTATACGTTACATTTAATGGAAATACCCCACCAAAACAATTCTTAGTAAGCTGAAACCAGTCATGCAAATACTTACAACTTTCTTTCCCATAGTAGAAATACATAAAATATGCCGGTGTTCCCTTTTCAGGGATTTGATCTTTCTTGCTTACCTTTGTTCCCATTTTTCTTATTTTATAAATAAATAAAAACAGTAGGCTTACCTTACAAATCCTGGATCCTGGAAGTTCCAAGGACAAAAAATAACTGTAGTAATCTACACACCATACAGGAAGGGAAGGGTAGGAAGTCTGTTGGCATGCAGTGACAGAGGAGAGATTTTGATCAGCCTTTTCCCACAGCACCCCTTGCTTCATCCTGGCACAAGCTCAAAAGTTACAGCTCCAACATTGCAATAGGCACAATAGGGCGAATAGGTACTGTGTCCAGAACTGACCACTTTTTTGGACCTTCTGAGGGTACTTCCACACAATCA
Source organism: Protopterus annectens (assembly GCF_019279795.1). Lineage (NCBI taxonomy): Eukaryota > Metazoa > Chordata > Ceratodontiformes > Protopteridae > Protopterus > Protopterus annectens. Next base: position 1,172,968,647 of record NC_056746.1, read on the forward strand.
CACCTATGTCCCAGCATGCTATGGGCTCATGAATTTGTTTTAACAATGCATATATCTACGTCTCACCATGCTGTAGGCTCATGAACTTGTTTTTTCTAACAGTTTATAGTCTATGTCCCAATTATGCTATGGGCTCATGAACTTGTTTTAACAGTTTACAGTCTATGTCCCAACATGCTGCAGGCTCATGAAATTGTTTAACTTTATATTTTACTTTTTTCTCTCTTTTTCTTTTTTTTCTCTTTCATTCATACATTGACAGAATAAAACATCTCTCATACCTCTTACCTTTCAATCCTGAGGGTTCTGCCCTCAACACAAGGCACCTCCTTGTGTTAATTTGTCCTTTACTGTATATGCACATACATTTACTATTCTCATTTATTGTGGGGTCCTCCCACTAGCAACAACTTTCCTGTGGGGTCCTCCCGCTATTACTTTGGATACTTTACAAACAACTCAGTCAAATTTGTCTGTCACTTATTTTACATTTTGCTAACATTCTATAAAAGAGAGAAAAAAACAACCTTTTTCCCTTACAAAACAATTTCCCTGCCAAGGCTAGTATGTTTGCACACCCTGAATAGCTGCAAATCTGAGTCTCTGACTATTCCATACAAAGCAGTGTGGAATTCACAAAAAATCTGTGATGGGCCCTATTCCAGAACTGCCTTGCAACAATACCAAAGTTCAGATCTGAGTAACAGCACCAAAATTGTTATAGTAATAAATAAATAAAATTAAGAATTTACCTTATATGCCGTCAGTCAGAAGCAACACTTCAAGATGTGCAAACATAATTTTTTATTTACAGGGCTGGGAGACAATTTTCATAGCAGTTGGTAAATCAGTCCCTCTGAACAAAAGAAAACTGCATCTTTTATACACTTTCTTATCAAGTCATCCATGCAAAATAATCATTCAAAAAAGAGTTCTGCTTAATCAATGACTTTAAAAATGTTCTCATCCCTCGTGATTCTCACCTCAGACTTCACATGAACACCTTCCTTTACATGACCCACCTGCTTCAATGTTCTTTTTTTCTGACCTAGGATATTTCAAACTTTCCCTAGCAGCAACACACTCCTAGCCTGGAGGAGTCAGGCTAACAAATTATTTTTATATTAGTTAACATGCCTCTAACATGTCTCTGCTCCTACAACATGTACTTTTCCTTATTACATATTAAAAGAATGCAGTTGGGACACAGCAGTAACTTTAGCTTATGAAGCAGTATTTTCCACAGCCCTGCATACAAATTATATTTGCTTTTTAACAATCATATTATAGAATCATTAATGAAACTGAAATGAATATACATTTTAATAAGCTGATCTTGTCCCGTAACAACCCTGTGCACTGTATACATATTTAAAGCTTGGAAATGGCCATAATGGCACTCCTACATAAAAGTGGGCCTACCACTGGCTCTTTAAACAACAGACCAATTAGTCTTACCAGCATTGTTTGTAAATTCATGGAATGTATCATTATGAAACATATAAATATATAATTAGTCTACAGTCCCTTGACCAAAACCAATTTGATATTTTGAAGGGTAGAGCCTGTCTTCTGAATCTGGTGGACGTCTTTGAGAAGATAGCACAAACACTAGATAATAGAGAGGTGGTACACATACTCTACATATCTGAACCTGGCTAAGGCCTTTGATACAATCCTACATTCTTGTATCGTTGATAAGATCACCCAGTTAAATACTAGTTTCTCCTTAACTTGCTAGATAACTAACTGGCTCACAGACAGAATTCATACAGTCAGGGTTAGTGACAGAGTCTTATCTAAAAGGCTGATCACCATTCATGCTCCCTATGGTTTCATATTGAGTCCACTCCTCTTCAGTATATACTGATATCCTACAAAAGGGCTTAGTTCACACTAATCTCAGGTGTCAAGATCATGGACTCAGACTACATATAAAAAAAAAATGATGCCAACCAAGTGTGACATCACTGGTGACCATCCTTTTAGAGGAGAGTTTGTCACCAACCTTGGCTGAATCATGTCTGTGAGCCAGCTAGCTGTCCAGCATTTTATATAGCAAGTAATATTTAATTGGGTTTATCAATAATACAAGAATGAAGGATAGTCCAGATATGCAGTGTGTACCATTTGACTATTATCCAGAGCTTGGGTTACCTTCTTAACGAAGTCCACCATATTCATTAATTAGGACCTACCCTTCAAAAAGATAGATTGGTCCTGGTTGCTTCTGGTCAAGGGATAGTAGACTCCCTATATCTTTATTTATAATTTCCATGATTATAATTTACATTAATGTACATTCTTTTGTGTAGGAATACCATTAGACACCTTGACACATTCATGGACAGTGATCTCCCCCCTTTGGTACCCTCCCTTTCCATGTACCAACTATCATTAGGGAATCCTTCTACCTAGCACAACTAATTATTAAAGTTTATATCCTTCATATTCAAGGAAGTTAATGTTCCCCTCTCTACCTCATTAAACTGGCCCATAATAGAATATAATGCATTATTCAACATGTGTCGAAACGTGTTACACAACTCAAGAAGCCTCAAAGATCCCTGACAAAAAAATCATTGTTATGAACTCTTTAAGCTATAGAGGACACCTGAAAGATTTATCATTGTACTGTCATTATAATCTGCCTTCTACAGACTTTTATATACCAACCTCTGTTTGGCCTAAAGGCAGCAAAGAATGCAATCTTTTTAGATATTTTACATATTAAAAAAATCTACCAGTACCAGCAATACAAAATATATGGATTTAAACCCACATCGAAATATTAACAGATCCTGTCAGCAGTATAAACATCTCTCCCAGCGAATCTTCTCCCTGTATAATAAGCTTCCACTGTTTGTCAAAGTAGCTCACTAAATCTCTTTAAAGCCAGCCTTGATGTGTGGAAGGGGATCCATAACTTTAACATAGGGCTGCCCACACAGGCCCTTATAGAGAAGTAAGAAAGTTGTGGGACTTTCAGTGGCTAGGCTCCTAATGGTCTACTGAACAGATGAACCTTTGCACTACATTAGTCTCCCACTACAAGTCTTTCTTATATTTCTTTCCTAATGCTCTATTTTACTTATTCCCAAGATTTCGTTGCCCCTTTTGCTCTCCTTCTGTCTCATCCATTGTTCCTTACTGTTCACCCATTTAGTATTATTTATTCCTCCATAGTCATATGCCAATAACTCTCACACCTCCCTTCCTTTGATGATACTAGAAATGACACTGCAGCATGGTCATTGTTTACTATAAGAAACTTCATTTCAACCATCCCATTGCTCTACCCAACTCCCATTTTGCAGAATGCAGCAGTATCCAGAATTTTCCTCATTCTAACATTTTTCCTTAGCTGTCATTCAGTATCTCTAATCTCATTACTTCACTTATTTTGAAATATTTTTCTTCTATCCACATAGACAGTGGTATATTTCCATTTGATTCTGAAAGATTAAAGCCTCCCATTAGTACTGCCTTTTTTCTATCAATTTCTTTAATTTATTTCTTACTCATCATACCTTCTCACTGATAATCTGCATATCTCAGAATGTTTTCTTCTTTCTCCCCTTCAGTTGCACATCTTAGACTTTCTTCTTTGCTTTCCAACATCTCACATCTCATATCTTCTTTAACTTCATACCCAACCCCTACCCTTACATGCTATTGGTGTGCATTCCAAAAATCTTGTACCCTAGGACTGTCATATCCTAGTCTTTATAACTATTTGCACATATTCATGTCTTCATAAACCTCCACAATGTCTGTTTGTCCTTCTACTGTGGTTGCTTGGAGTCCACTTGTTCTCTTTCTAAATTTTTTTATTTTTTAGATAGCATTACTCTCCATCCCTCTTTCCTACTTCTGATTTTACTACATTTGGTTGCATGTTATCAGTTCAAATACTAGTTTTCCACTTTTAAACACTCATTTGCACCTTTGATTTCAATGGAATCCACACCTTCAGTCTGTAAGTATAGTGCCCCTTTGTTGGTGCAACCTCAGAGGTAGTATATATGGAAAGATTCAGGGTGTGGATTCCAGCATCTACAACGGTGATGCAAAAATGTTGTAATAATGTGTTTCAGAAACTCTGCATTGATTGATGGCAAATTTCTTTATGGGTGTTTGCCAGTAAGAGTGTGATACTCAAATGACACTTGAGCACATACAGTAGCTCCCCTGACTGTCTTTTCTTCTCCTTTACTTTCCACCTCAATTTCAAGGCATTAGTGTCTAGATGAAAACTTGCCAGCAAGTCTTTCAGTACCACCGTCCAGCACCACAGGTTGAAATGGAGTCTCTCTCTCTTCTAGAAAGGTCTGCTTGTTCCCATGTTCTCTCCCAGTTCCTTATATCCCATGCCCCTCCCCCATTCCTTTCCCACCACCTCTGCTAGAAGGTGAACTGCTTTGTTATGTTTGCCTTGATCTTGCTGACATTGAGCAACAGTAGAACCAGTGAGAAAGTGGTTGTGGCCCCATCTTCATAAACCTGGCTAGTAGCTCATTGATCATCCTGATTGCTTCCTCCACTATCTCCTCTGTTCAGTCATTATTACTCGTACTGAGTATTAAAGCTAAGTATTTCCTGTCCTTTGTGGCCATCCTGATCACTACCTATCTTCATGCTGTAGCTAATATCAGCCCAGCTAGCATCTCCAAATCCAAACAATTCCTTGTTGCAATTTAAATAGGTTTCTCTTACCACTACCCATCCTGTCATAACATCCCTTAGTGTTCCAAATTGATCTTTAGTCCCTTTTCCATTCTTACTCCCTGCCAAACTTGCCCTGTTTCTTCTTCCTAGTTTATCCCTTCCTGTTTTTTTCTCATTCATCCTTGATCCCCCTGCCTCAAAGTAGATAATTATATTTTCTGTGGTGCCCATTTTTTTGGCCTGTTGTCCTAAGTCAGCATTGGCCAATACCAGCCTTGTGTCTTTCTTGGTTTTCTACCTTGCAGTCTCCTTCTGACTTGTAATACCCTCCCATGCAGTCTTGCATTTCTTCCTTTGCACTGAACCTATGTTTTCCCCTTTCTTCTTCTGCTCACTGCCTCTGCCTATCACTTATCCTATCCATCATTGCAACCTTTTCTTATATTCTGTTTTATTCCCCACTATTGCCTCTCACTCTATTGTCACATGCCTGTCACTGCCTGGTCTTCTGCTTTGGAGTCTCTTACCTCTATGAGCAGCCCACCCAATCACCCTTGCTACTCTTCTGACATGCTTAAATTGTCTTTCAAAACACTTCCAGCACACCCCACCCATCTATCTACTGAACCTTAAAACATGTTGTTGCTCTATATCCGTCACACCTTACCACCTCTCCTTTCCTCAGACTTTGTTCTCACTCCTGCCTTCCATTCCTCTTGCTCCTTTATGCCTAGACCAATGTTATTTTATCTAGTGTTATATTCTGTGCCGTGTTATATTGCTCCGCCTTTCCATTCTTTAATCAATTTCTCCATTACCATTATTTTTCTCTACATGTTTCTTTGTGTTCTGCACCTTCCATGTAGCGCACACACATATGCATAGATATCAGTGTAGATATACCTTCCATGTAGCGCACACACATATGCATAGATATCAATGTAGATATAGATATAAATATGGCTATAGATATAGATATAGATATAGATATAGATATAGATATAGATATAGATGTAAATAAAGAGAGAGATGAAATTGTGGTGATAACTTTAAAACAGATTTACCAGGAAGTGGATTTGTGTGCCATGTGACCTGAAATGATCTGTTCAGTAAAAGTGGTCGGTGAATACACATCACGTGTAACAAATCTTTATCAGATATCCTATATGTGTGCACCTAACTCTGTAAATATACCACATCTTGATATAAAACTACTTTTGGCACCACATGCTGCTTTCTTCACGCTGTACTTTGATTTTGGAACTTATGAAATCGTTTTCTTCAACATGCAAGTCATTCCTTTAAAAGAATCTCATGCTGTGTCACAGCTACATGCAGTTGCAGCCAAGTTCTTTATTTTTGATATAAATATTAAAGAAGAATTGCTTTTTGAATCCTTACATTTGTAATGTAGAAACAACTTGGGTTACAGCATTTTCAGATAATGTATATTATTACGTCTTATATCTTAGCTCACAGAAAGTATTTCTTCTGTTTTCCATTCAGAAGATTGAGCAACTAATAACTGTTTTTGTTGCATCTCTTCTTTATGGTTTAGAATGGGTTTGCTTCAAACATTAACATTTCTGATGCATGGTAACTTTCCTGAAAAGTGGAAACTAGATTCAAAAGCTTGATCTGTGTTCCACTGCAAGTGGACTTGCAAAGAAATCATAAAAAAGTCTAATGCGCAATGTTCTTTCATATTGTAGGTGGAGAAGCAATAAAGGTATTTAACAGTTTTAGTCTCAAATAAGAAAAAAAAGACAAATTTTATTGGGAGAAGGCTACCAGGCATATTGTCTGGCAAAGAAAAATTTTCAATGTGTTAGGTATTTATTTTTCACTAGAAATCAAGAGGTTCAAGGTCAAAAGATGTTTGTAGCACTGAGTTGCACCACAGATACAAAGAGAAAAAATAGAGATTGAGGGTTTCTAGATTTGCACGATTCACTGATAAAAGACAAAAATTAATATTTTTTTCAAAAATGATCAAGTCAGAAGTGGCTGCAAGGAGAGTTATATCTGTCAAGTATTCAACTTAAAAAGTTTGACTGATGAACTGGAAATGTAAGAAATCAATGTTTCAATAGACTTGGTAAGATTAACAGAATTCATGCTGTGTTAATGTGTTAATGATTTGCATACTTGTATGGGAAGCAGTGCAAATGTTTCTGTCTGTAAGCGTAGCATTCCGAAAATGGGGGGACTATAACAAAAATGTGTGCAGAGATACTGACAGCATCATAATCAATGCTAGTATGGGTGTTACTGTAAGAAACTTCTGGACTCTTCTAGAAATGCTAACACTACTAATCTGCAAACGAGTGTAATGATAAGCACTTCAGTTAAGCTACTGCTAATGTTTTGCATAATCATTCTGATTCATTTACTAATTTTAGTCTGTCTGTCTGCTGACAGTTCTGTACTACAATTTATTGTGAGCTAGTACCCATATTCATACAAAGAGAAGACCTTCAGTAGCCCTTAGAAATGAACAGAAACAGAAACATATGGAAATAATAGTTGCACATATTTAGCTGATCTGACTGATTGGGTCATTAGGGTGTTGACAGTAGTGAAATAAGACAAGCTTAGCATGTGTACAGACCCTCAAGAGTTAAACAAATAGATTAAAAATAAACACTGTCTACCTCAAACTGTTGATGTTGCTGCAGCTATACTCAATGCTAAGATCTCTTCTATGCTAGATACTAATCAAAGAATTTGGCAAATTAAGATTGATGAAAACAGCTCAACTGTGTGCATATCAGCATCCCCCAGGGTGGATGCAAGTCTCTGAGATTGCCCTTTAGAATATAGTCGCCCCCAGAAGTGAGTCAAAGAGTAACAACTGACATGACTGAAGCCCTAGTATTAAGTATTATTAAGTATTGCAATACTTAACATAATACATTATATTCCTGTTTGGGAGACAAAAGAGCAGGATTAATGATTTATCAAATTATTGGATAGATTGAGACAAAGGGTCTAGAATTGAACTGAAACAAGTGTTATATCTGTGTGACTACTCCTAAATATGTGGGCAATGACCTGACTTCTAAAGATCTCAAACTAGATTCACTTAAGTCAATACCAACTGAATCTGCAAAAATTCTAGTGGCAAGTTGCTGCTGATGTAACTCCTTGGTATCTTGTACTGTCTTTCCAAGTTCATTCTCAGATTGTAAGATATAACAGAGCCACTCTTGAATCTACAAGCCCATAATATTGCATGAAACAAGAGAGAAGTTTTGAGGTGTTAAAATGTTAATTACTAAGGCCCCTAATTTTCATCTTTATTGTGTGTCACACTTGGTAAAAATGTAAGGGGATGTTAGCCAACAATGACTGGGAGCACTATTACTGTAATAAGATAAACCAGTAGCCTATAGTTTAAGGGGTTTGACTGATACTCCAACCTACAATGAGCACATAGGGAAATGCTACTAAGAGTCTGTTTGTCAAATGCTCCATAATTATACTCATGGTAAACCAATTACAGGGGAGTCAGATCATAAGCTGCTGTAGAACATTTTTATGAAGTCTCTTCAAGAAATTTTGGCAAAATTACAAATGTTGCTGAGTATGCAGAATTAATATTTACAAGTTTAGCAGAGGACAGTTAAACTGATGCAAATGGTTAATACATTTAGCAGAGCTGTTCGAGGGAGTATGAGTAGTCCTGGGGAGTATAAAAAAGACTTACTAGATGAAAAGTTGGACATCTTGTGGATTATTGAAGCACTGCCTATATCATCTGAGAAGTTTGAATAGTAGAGAATGTATACAAGAGAAGACAGAGCCATGCAACTATTATGACACACAGTCATGAATTGCGGGCCATATAGCAGTGCATCCAGATGTTAGAGTCCATTTCCCACACTATGCTGATCTTTCATGTAGGCAACACTTAATGCTAAGGGTGACAAGATTACTAATACAATATATTGTTGAGATACAATGCCATGTAACATTCATGTTCAATGTTCAATGTATTTGACACAAATGCAGAGCCTAATTAGGACTGTTTTAAAAATTCACCATTAACCAACCATGGGTTATAGGCAATACCATTACACCAAGAGTCTAATCCTTTCTTGAAAGAGTATATACATTTCTTAAGTGGAGATGTAAAGCATTTCAAAGTCTTGCAGCCCTAAAAGAAGAACTTAGATTACTAGTTTTACACAAGGAGAGATATGCTAAATGTGTATTGTTCCTTGTGTGCAAATTATGAGATGAAAATGATACAACCAAAGCTGCTGCAAGTACCTCATCTTTCAGCCACATATAAATCAAAATTCTTTTTCTTCTTCTTTTCCCGGTTAGGGGTCGCCACAGCAGATCACCTGTCTGCTCATGATTGGCAGTGGAGTTTTATGGTGTTGAATTGCCAGCCCAGCGCCCAACCTTCCACAGAAGGCAAACACATGCACACACTCACGCCTAGTGCCAATTTGCAGTGTCCAATCCACCTTTGGGATGTGGGAGGAAACCAGAGCACCCGGAGGAAACCCACACGACCACAGGGAAGACATGCAGACTCCACATAGAAGGCACCCCAGCCAAGAATCAAACCGGAAAACATCTTGCTGTGAGGCGGCAACATTAACTGCTGCACCACCGTGGCTGCCCCCACATATAAATCAAAATATCTGTCCTAATTAGTCTATACCTAATGGAATAGAGAACAAGATTTTTGTGAACCATTACACACAATGCAAATGATTAGCAGTTGGAATTTGTCTTGTAAAGCATCTCTGCACTTGTTCCAGTTTTTTCATCTGCGAGATGTTATACATAAAAAGGACACACAGTACTCCACTATTGATCAAATAACTGCCTTAAATATTGTCATCAATAATGATAATTCACATCTGAGAATTACTAAATAAGGGAAAGCCAGTAACCAGAAAAAGCATCAAAAAGGCACCAAAAAAACAAATACAACCAAACTCCAAAAGCAGGCTAGGAATACCAGCAAAACATACAAAAAATATAGCACACGAAAATAATTTATTGCACACCAAGTAAGTGATTTTGTCTGGTAACAATGACCAGACTTCATCAGACAATTACATCAGGTTGAAAAACATTATTTATACAAGGTGGTTTAAAAGCAATTAATTAATCAACCAATAAAAATACAACAAAACAAATAATTTAATTAAATTCTATGGTTGAGTAAAAAAGTAAGTAACAACAGCAACCGATCCCTGTGATGAATTCATACCTTGAAAATAATAAAACTTTAAACCCCCTTTTATAAATATCTGAATGTAAAAAATGCATAAGTCTGTATTATTAATATTTTTATAAATATTTTTATAAATATAAGACTAGAAATGTAAAAATAAGAATGCAAGAATAAGAAGTATAGAATATATATATATATATATATATATATATATATATATATATATATATATATATATATATATATATATATATATATACACACACACACACACACACACACACACACACACACACACACACACACACATACATAATTAAAAAAACAAGTTAATATAAAATAATGAACCAGGAAAAAACAAAAAAATGGATAATACTGCCAAAATGTCACTCAAAAGAAGGTAAAAGCAGTATTCACGAAGAACGAGTCAATTCCACCAAGTAGACAATTTTATTCACTAAAAATTAAACCACATATACATCCACCATGAACGCCTTCACAGTACATTCACAAGCGTTTTTGTCATTTAATTGACTTCATCAGATGACCAGCATGATTTGAATCCTTTAATATATACTCCAAATTCATTCAATCTACCAATAAGCTTCCACCATTCCTTAATTGAATAACATAAAATTTAAATACCATGTTATATTGACCTTTTATTTAAAAAAACATGTAAAATGAATCATGTTATGTTATACTAAATATAAATCACATGTTACAATTCGATTTAAATTTGTTTGATTATTAAAACTCCTGTTAAAATACTTAATAAATAAGAAAAATCCTATCCACAGATCCTATCCACATTTCAACTATTAATGTGCTGTCAATGCCCTCTAATGGCTACTCATATTATTGCATTCATAATTTTGCAGACCTTAACTTCAATAAGGGTATTATGGAAATACAGTCATTTAAACTGGGGGCTTTGTCAGCTTCTAGAGTGATCTGCCACCAGAGTTCTCTAAATTCTATTTTTTCTTCCCAAAGCCCCCCTCTAATATCACTTTTTACCTGTTCTAGAACTATAAATTTATATTTATAGTTAGGACAAACTTTTGAATGTTTATATAAAGCATTGCTTTCTTTTCCTACTGAGATTTCATACACATGTTCGTAGATCCTTCTTTTCAATTTCCTTTTGGTCTTTCCTATATAGAAGGATCTACAATTTTCACAGACAGCTAGGTATACTATACCTTTAGAATCACAATTGTAATATTCCCCACTGTCCACATATCTTCCTCTACTTTCTAAATATTCTCTGTCATTGTTTATAATGTAGGTACATTGGGTACAACGCCCACATTTATATGTAGCTATTCTCTTCTTCCTATTTTCTATCTTGTTTTTATTCTCTATTATAGATCTAATATTTTGTGAATTCTTAAAAGTTACTTTCTGAGGAATACTAGCTAAATTTTCTATGTCAGATATAGCTACAAATTTCCCCCATTCTTTTAAAAATATATTCTTAACCATACTGTTCAATCCATTATATTCAAGTACCAATGTTTGCTGGAATTCCTCCCCTTCATACTTTTTATTATTATTTATTACATTGTTAGTATCTTTCTTTTTATAAATGGGGCAAAATTTATCCAGTCTCCCTTTTTCTACTTCATTCCTTATCTGTGTAATGAATGCTAATGGATAACTTCTTTCTAAAAACATTTTTTCTAAAAATTCACATTCTTTTTTAAAGTCTGCATCTGAACTAGTCTCTGCATCTCCATTTCGCAATCTCCACATCCAAATATTGCACACTGTATTCAGAAATATTATAAGTAAATTTTAAAAAACTTTTAGAGGTGTTTAATAAACGTGGCATAGATGTATTGAAATTAATTATTAAAGACAATACAAGATGCCAAGAAGTTATACAGAAAGATATTGATGAATTAGACCAGCATGTTAAGGATGATTTAATTTTCTCAATTAAAGAAGAAAAGGAGAAATATTATAATATTAGGAAAGACATAGACACCAGATGTGATAATCTAGTAAGTAGGAAAATTAAAAAACTGGAGAGGGATATTAAGGAATATGAGAATCACACGTTACCCTATACCTAATAAAAGACACAGGAATTATGTTAATGGATATAAAAATAATGGTAGAGAGAATAATTTTAATAACAATGAAGGTGGAACATTTATTTATGATGAGGATGGACAGGATTATGATACAGTATTTCCACCTCTAAGGAGGTCGGAGAGATTAAAAAGTAAACAGGGTCCTCAGCAGCAAAAGTTTCCAGAGAGCGGGGGGGAGAAGGGGGGAGGGGGAAATTTTATTGATTCCCTACCCCATTACACATAGAGGTGAAGAAATTGTTAATGACAAGTACAAATATATGTACAATAATTTTACTATTTATAATTTTAGTGAATTAGTTTTAGAAAAGGAACATTTTGATTTATTTTCCAAAGGCCTTAAATTTATACCCAACAGAAAAGGAGATGTAACAGGTAGTATATTAGATATAAAAAGTTTTTTAAGGAAAGTTAATTTAAGCATTATGTTTCCTAACAACAAAGTTCAAAATAACAAGGAATTGAAACAAAAAAGTATATACAACCCCCCATTACACCCCCAATTAAAAATGGGGAGAGAATTATTGAATCTGAAGTGAGGAAACAAGAAAACAAGACATGGTACAAACCTAATTTAAGTAAGAAAGAAAGTGACTTGATGTATGAAATAAAAAATAATAACAAAATTAGAGTGATGAAACCTGACAAAGGGGGAGGGGTAGTTATTATGGATAGTATTCTATATGAAAGTAGAATGAATACTATCCTATGGGATGAAACAAGATATTCTATAGTTTCTTTAAATGAAATGAATATAGCTTACAACAAAATAGATATAGTTTTGCAAGATATGTTAAATGAAGAACTTATAGATTATAATACTTTTAAATATTTTGAAAGTAGATAAACCTAAAACCCCCATGATATTTGGTATACCCAAGATTCACAAAAATGAAGAAGACCCTCCTTTTAGGCAGATAGTTTCGACTGAAGGGTCAAAAACTTAACCTTTAGCTAAATTTATTGATAAAAAACTTAAAAATGTATGGATGAAAAGGAGGTGTATTTTAAAAGATTCTTGGGATTTGTTGAAAGAAATACCGGATAGATCCAACTATGAACATTTATTATTCATTACTATTGACATTATTGATTTATTTTCTTGTATTCCATATGAAGAAGGTACAAAAATGTTTGAAGAAATTGTGTATGAAGATTTGGTTTTGGCACAGAATGATAAATTAATAAGCACCTGGTTAATGGATTTGGTTTTGAAAAATAATTTTATTCATTTTAATGGGGGATTCTTTAAACAAATACAGGGGGTAGCAATGGGTGCAGCATGCGCTCCTACGTACACTAATTTAATCCGTGCTTATTGGGAAGAAAAATATATTTTAAATTCTGAATTTAATAACTGTTGGATGATTTATAGAAGGTTTTTGGATGATATATTAATTTTTTGGGTAGCTGGAAGAGAAAAATTCCTAGAATTTATGGAATATATAGGGAATACAACTAGTTTTTTTAAAATTTACTTATAATATTTCTGAATACAATGTGCAATATTTGGATGTGGAGATTTATAAAAATAGACAAGATTTAAATACCAAAATATTTAGGAAGGCTACTTTTTGCAATTCTTTTTTACATTTTGAAAGTGCCCATCCCTTTCACTGTAAAAGAAATATAGTGAAGGGACAATTTGTTCGAGGGAGCCGAATGACTAGTTCAGATGCAGACTTTAAAAAAGAATGTGAGTTTTTAGAAAGAAGTTATTCATTAGCATTCATTACACAGATAAGGAATGAAGTAGAAAAAGGGAGACTGGATAAATTTTGCCCCATTTATAAAAAGAAAGATACTAACAATGTAATAAATAATAATAAAAAGTATGAAGGGGAGGAATTCCAGTAAACATTGGTACTTGAATATAATGGATTGAACAGTATGGTTAAGAATATATTTTTAAACGAATGGGGGAAATTTGTAGCTATATCTGACATAGAAAATTTAGCTAGTATACCTCAGAAAGTAACTTTTAAGAATTCACAAAATATTAGATCTATAATAGAGAAAAAAAACAAGATAGAAAATAGGAAGAAGAGAATAGGTACATATAAATGTGGGCGTTGTACCCAATGTACCTACATTATAAACAATGACAGAGTATATTTAGAAAGTAGAGGAAGATATGTGAACAGTGGGGAATATTACAGTTGTGATTCTAAAGGTATAGTATACCTAGCTGTCTGTGAAAATTGTAGATCCTTCTATATAGGAAAGACTGAAAGGAAATTGAAAAGAAGGATCTACGAACATGTGTATGAAATCTCAGTAGGAAAAGAAAGCAATGCTTTATATAAACATTCAAAAAGTTTTAGAACAGGTAAAAAGTGATATTAGAGGGGGGCTTTGGGAAGAAAAAATAGAATTTAGAGAACTCTGGTGGCAGATCACTCCAGAAGCTGACAAAGCCCCCAGTTTAAATGACTGTATTTCCATAATACCCTTATTGAAGTTAAGGTCTGCAAAATTATGAATGCAATAATATGAGTAGCCATTAGAGGGCATTGACAGCACATTAATAGTTGAAATGTGGATAGGATCTGTGGATAGGATTTTTCTTATTTATTAAGTATTTTAACAGGAGTTTTAATAATCAAACAATTTTAAATCAAATTTTAACATGTGATTTATATTTAGTATAACATAACATGATTCATTTTATATGTTTTTTTAAATAAAAGGTCAATATAACAATGTATTTAAATTTTATGTTATTCAATTAAGGAATGGTGGAAGCTTATTGGTAGATTGAATGAATTTGGAGTATATATTAAAGGATTCAAATCATGCTGGTCATCAGATGAAGTCAATTAAATGACGAAAAAGCTTGTGAATGTACTGTGAAGGCATTCATGGTGGATGTATATGTGGTTTAATTTTTAGTGAATAAAATTGTCTACTTGGTGGAATTGACTCGTTCTTCGTGAATACTGCTTTTACCTTCTTTTAATATAAAATAATAAATTTATAAGTATGATATATATATTAAAATATACTTTTATTTGAACTAGCGACAAGGTACCAGATGGAATTACCTATCAAAGACCTTTAATTTTAATTTACTAAGGATTGAGATTATATCATTTAACCCTGGTGGACAGCAAGCATTTAGAAACAGCTGCCACTACGTTTCCTTGTCTTCTAGATGTATTTTCCATGGACCATCCCTTGCCTGTCTTTTAATCTGTTGTAATACAATAAACTTGAAACTATGTTCAGGGTAACATTTTATGTGTTAGTGTATGGCATTTTTCTCATTTTGTTGCTTGGTCTCGTACATGTGTTCATATATCCATTGACTAAGTTTACATTGCGTTTTGCCGATATAAAATGCTTGGCATTAGCAACAAGTAGCTGCATATACGACTCCTTGGGTGCCACAGTTGTATTTACCCTTAATATAAATAACTTTGTCCCTAATTGTTAACTTGGTCATTTTTAAAATATATTTACATTGTTGACACATTCCACAAGGTGACATCTGGCTGTTCTTATCATTTAATTTAACATACTCCAAAAGATTTTTCAAATTTCTTCCTCGTCTAAAAACTACTTGTGGACAATTACCAAAAGTATCTATCATAGTTTGATCATGTGTAAGAATGGCCCAGTTCTTCTTTATAATATCTTGTACTAGGATGCTGTCCATAGTATAAGTACATACAAAAGGGCATATTACTTTCTTAGAATGAACTACCTGAGTCCGAGTAGAATTGTATGCTGTAGAATGGCCAATTATGTCCTGGCCATTTGAACAAATGGTGCCCTCACTAAAATTTACCCTGTTAGAAAAATGGTGACCATGGTCAAGGTCCAAAATATCAGTACTTTTTAAAATAGGCATAAAAAGGCCAGTCCTACGTTTGTGAATGACCTCCTTTTTAATAGAGTGGACCAACCTACTCGGGTATCCCCTATCTAAAAACATGTTACACATAAGATTGCATTCAAGCATAAAATCATCAAACAGTGAATTCATTTGGGCAGCTCTCACTAATTGATCCTTAGCAATCCCGCGTTTGACATGCTTAGGATGACCACTACTAAAATGCAGCATACTGTTAAAGTAGGTAGGCTTCCTATATATGGTAGCCTTAATACCATCTGCACCAATCCTGGAAATAAGCACGTCAAAATATAGAATTTAATTTTCCTGTACTCTATATGTAAAATTTAAAAAATCGGTACTATTGTTAAGATCTTCCATAAATAGGGGTATATCCTCCTTTGGGCCAGTCCATACCACAAACAGATCATCCAAATATCTTAAATACATGCAAATGTGTGTAAAATGTGAAGAACAAAATAAAAAATGTTTTTCCCATTGTGCCATAACAATATTGGCAAATAGGGGTCCACAAGCGGATCCCATAGCAACGCCGTCTAGTTGTTTAAAATAATGTCCTTCAAAAAACAGGAAGTTGTTCTTAAGAATAATTTCCAACAATTGTGTATAGGTATTGATTAACCCTTGCTCTAGACCAAACTCATCGTAGAGATAGTAAGAAAACCAATCAATACCTACAGAATGTTGAATACAACTGAAAAGATCTTTGACATCTGTTATAATAAAAACACCAGCTGTAGCAAGAGGAATCAATTCAGTACCTTTTACTAAAAATTGCCAAGAGTCACGGCACAAATGAGGGATTTTTCTACTTTGTCTTTCAAAGAGTTGTCCAGAAATTTAGCAATGTAGCTGGTCTTAGACCAGCCTGAGTCAACTATATGACGAAGGGGGGGGGGGGGGGGTTGACCAATCACTTATGAATTTTGGGAACTCCAGAAATGGCAGGAATCTTAGGATCATCAGTAGCCATGTAATTATATGCATCAATATTAATTTGGTCCTGTGTAACCAAATCTAGGAGTTCCCAATCTATTCTTTTATATGCAAAATTAATTTCGTTAAGGGAGGCTTCAAAATAAGTTTGACTATATAATAGTTCAAACATCTTTTGTGAGTAATCATCCCTATGGAATATTACAATGCCTCCCCCTTTGTCTGGCCACATATACCTGAGGTCATTAAACCCTCTCAACCGCCTAAGTAAAGCTATCGCTGAATTAGTCAAATTATACATTTCATTCGCTTTTCCCACATAATAACGAAAATCATTTTCACATGCAGTCTCAAAGGTTTTAAACAGACTATGCATATCAGGGTTGAAAGTACTTGGCATTCTACACAAGTTATTATTAAAACATAATCCTCAGGTATATCATTTCTGTGCAAATACTTTAAATTCAGATTTCTAGTAAATAATTTCAAATTGGCAATCAATTCACCAATATCATGCTTTTTACTAATAACAAAGTTAGAACCTTTGCTGAAAAAATCAGCATATTCTGTTGTAAAGTCAATACAGCTATAATTGTATATTTTAAAATCATTAGCTGTATTAAAAACAATAGATGGTTCCCTAAAAGCAAAAGTCACCAATGTTGTCTCCTCACCTGGTGATTTTTTTACTCAACCATAGAATTTAATTAAATTATTTGTTTTGTTGTATTTTTATTGGTTGATTGAATAAATGCTTTTAAACCACTTTGTATAAATAATGTTTTTCAACCTGATGTAATTGTCTGATGAAGTCTAGTCATTGTTACCAGACAAAAGCGCTTACTTGGTGTGCAATAAATTTTTTTTGTGTGCTATATTGTTTGGACGTTTTGCTGGTATTCCTAGCCTGCTTTTGGACTTTGGTTGCATAAATAAGGAAAAGAACATGTGACATTTCTTCATTGGCCCAAAAGGTTTGATCAGATTAGGCAATTGATTGAAAGACATGACATTTGTAGAAATTTTCCATATCAATATCACAAACAAGGATTGTTACCATACAATTACCAGGTATTTCTTGGATGAACATTAGGGTAGATTTGTTCAAATCTAAAGATGATCATTGCCTGTGTTGCTGTTACTTAAAGATCCAGTAATTCACTTGCATGAAACTACCAGTTGCAGTGTCCTCACAATACCAAAATCTATTTTTGCTAGACCAGCATTCCAGATGAAGATATAAGCTACAGCAGTCCACAATTGTTTAGCCAGGAATTTCATATTTTTCTAAGTAAGGAATTTAAGCACTCTACCTCAATTTCTAAATATGCACATAATAATGGGTAAGGTATGTATATGTTCCAAACTGTCACGAATCTCATGGAAAGTGTGACAGTTCTGAAAATTCAGTCTTTTATCTTTCCATACAGGAATATACAAATTTACAAATGTAGTTTGTTGGACTTTCTTGGGCACATTTGCTTAAGGACAGATGACTGGAAACCAGATGACCAAATTCTTAATCATTGTTGGTTTCAGAAAGTTAGAAAAATGTTACAAATAGATGGGAATAGAGGAAACACAGACAAATAGTTTACTATGACAGGTCAAATAAAAGGTTTCCACAATTGCATAAAGGGGAAAGAGTGCAGAAAAGTATGGACTTTGAAATTAATGCTTAGGAAAGGCATTTACCTGTCACAAATTGTTCTGCCATGTAGCATAACTGAGACCTCATTACATACAGAGCTCGGCATGTTGGCCTACAGAATTATTATGACACGAATGTACAGACTATATCCAAGGAAGTGTAATTGTTAAAATTAAGTACTACAACCTCAATGTTTCATCTACCTGACTTTGCAATATCATCTATTCAGAGTGAGAATGATTCTATTGGTGTAGGAGAGATTCAGTATTAAGAGTCTGAATTACAAGAGGCTGCTCTGAATGATCCTATGACCAGTGTGTCTCCACAGCACATTATAGTTCTAGATAATGTGACAAGCCTACTGCTGGTTGCTGGCAACTCTGGGAATCAGGAATTTGCTCTTTGTCCAATGTGGTGCAATTTCAGAGTTGCTTTATATATAATATGCTGGGGGTGTGAGCATGCAGAGCAGCTTGCCCCCATGCAAGAAAAAGCTGTTTTTTTTTTTCTTTTTGGGATTAGGTGTTTCATGGCTCAACATGATAATATAGATTCATGTGTGTGTGTGTGTGTGTGTGTGTGTGTGTGTGTGTGTGTGTGTGTGTGTGTGTGTGTGTGTGTGTGTGTGTGTGTAGTGTGTGAATTGTGCAGTGCGTCCTAGGAGTGTTGGATATAAATTCAGACTCACAGCAAGCAACTGTCATCTTAAATGACATTTGCAGGAAATATACAGCTTTTGACATCTGTATCCCTGTCTAAATTCCTGTTACTGTCTCTGAGATTTTTTAATTATCTTTTTAATTTACAGTATTTAATATCCATGGACAGGTATGGCTATATAAATAGTATACCATCTAAATACTTATTTGCAAACACTCATGCTTACAGTTACCTTATTGCTTCTTAAGGGCTATGATCTGCTAGTTTATGTATTTTGTATATTACTACAATTTCATATAACTGATTGTGTATACCTTGCACTTTATTCTTTTAATAATCTCTGCATGTACTATATATGCTACTTTATGGAGTTTTTCTTCCAAGGCCTCCATTGCAAGGGGACTATTTCAGTCATTTTCGAATATCCTGTGTAAGAAACATAAATAAAGGGCAATAAATCGGGTGTATAGTGGAACAGGGCTGCTAAGCAGTAAATGTGCATACCAAATTCATACTCATTCAGAAACATCAGTACACAATGGGGAAGGACCCTAGTGTGTAAGAACAGCACTCCATGAATGGAGTACATATGCAAAGTACTTCATCTGATCAGACCGAAACACTAAAGGTGGAGGAGTGTCCATATTCACCAAGGATATTCACACCTTTAGGCTAGTTGCCCAACACAATGCATCTGAAATTCTCCAGGTGCAACTAACACTAGGTAAGACTGCAGATCCCCCACCATCCCCCAAGATTCTCACTACACCTTTCTAAACATACTGGAAAATATTAAGATACAACCAAACACCCTAATACTGGGTGATTTCAACTACCCTGTCACTAACTGGGAAAACTACTCTGGTACCAACACCTTTGCCCAACGGTTCTTGGAATTCATAAATTCCAACGCCCTGGATCAACTAATCCATTGTCCCACCAGGGACTCCAATATCCTAGACCTGGTCATTACCAACATGGGAGATAGATGCTCCACACCAGTGGTCACCCCCTCATTGGTCAGGTCTGACCATAAGCTAATCACCTTTGACATTCACATTCCACCCCCACCCCCCAGTAAGGAAACCTCCATAAAAAACTTCTCCAAAGCCAACTTCATGCTACTCGAGTCAGAAGTGACAAACTTCATGACATCCATGCAGACAAGAGCTGAAAGTTCGACTGCTGAATCCTACACTAAGGCACTGTATGAGCACATCCACTCATGCATGAATCGTGCCATCCCAAATAGAACCAAGACGCACTGCTCCAAAAAAAGGAATCCTATCTGGTGGTCTCCTGCCATAAACAAACTATACAACAGAAGGAAGAAACTGTTGCAGAAAAGAGGAAAATCCCAGGATGCAAGAAAACTCCCTTACCAGCCTTAGTAAGAAGCTGAGATCCCTCATAAAATCCTCCAAAGCTAGTTACGAAAATAAAATTGCCAAAGATTCCAAAGACAACCACAAGGTATTCTATAGTTATGTCAAGAATCTAAATGACAATGCTCAGATCTGCTCTGAGCTACAACAGAATGGCATTAAATATACTGATCCCAAGGATATTGCCAATATCCTGGCAGATCGATTTAGTGCCAACTTCACCCCCCTCTCACCCCCTAAAGGGCCCATCTCAGTACCAAAAGATTGCCAAATTCTGGTACTCAGGGCCACACAGGTAGAAACCGCACTCTCCAAAGCTAAGAATACAGCATCCATGGGACCAGAGGACATCCCGGGCTGTATCCTACATGAATTACAAAATGAACTGGCACCTCACCTAAGTGTCATGTTTAATCATAGCCTCACCTCAGGCTTTGTGCCCACTGAGTGGTGCACAGCTACAGTTATCCCACTCCACAAAGGGGGATCCACCTTGGATCCCAGGAACTACCATCCCATCAGTCTGATGAGACTGATCTACAAGATCATGGAAAGCATTATTATGGAACTTATAAACAAAGACACTGGCAACCTTCAAACACTGGACCCCACCCAGTTTGGGTTCATGAAGGGCTGATCTTGTCTCTTGAACCTGACTGACTTCTTCAAATCAGTCTCAAGAACTCTGGACGAGGGTAAGGCAATCCACACAGCCTATCTAGACCTCGCCAAGGCCTTTGACACCATAGCCCACTCTGGAATCATAGATAAACTTACAAAGCTGGGCATAAATCCCTACATCACTCGATGGGTTGCCAACTGGCTTACTGACAGAACCTAGATTGTAAAGGTAGCTGACTCCAAATCCAGCTCCAGACAAGTAATAAGTGGAGTACCTCAGGGTTCAGTCCTGGGACCGCTCTAGTTTGGCATCTACTTCTCTGAAGTACAGGCCAACACTAAGAGTCTCTGGCTAACAAAGTTTGCAGATGACTGCAAACTGGGAGCCATTATTGAATCCCCAAATGATGTGGCTATTCTACAAAAGGGCCTTACAGAAACAGATGCTTGGTGCCAGAGCCATGGGCTCAAGCTTAATACCAGGAAATGTATAGATATCCCCTTCAGGAAAAAAACATTTACCCATGAATTACCACATAGGTGGCAGTACACTAAACACCAAAAGTGTGATGAGAGACTTAGGGACACAGGTGAAAGTGGTCTCACCTTCGATAACCACATCACCACAACAGTCAGGAAATCCTTCTATGTGGCACACCTCATCATTAAGGGCTTTTCATCCAGAAAAAAGGAGGTCATTGTCCCACTGTACTCATCCCTCATTAGACCCATTATAGAGTACAATGCCCCATTTTGTATGTACCTCACAAGACATCAGAAATACCTCACTAAAAGAATCACAGGCCTAAAGCAGCTGTCCTATGCTGACCATCTAAAAAAACTCCAGCTATACTCTGTGGCATATCGTCTACTCAGAGGCAATCTCTGCTTAACATACAAGGCCATGTCAAACCCTGAGCTGTTGTACATGCTCCACTTAAAGAAATCCCAATCCCTCAGAGCCACACACTCCAGGGATCTAACCCTTGTCATCACAATGAACAAAAAATGCTGGAAGGATAGGTTCCTGACCCATAGACTCCCCATACTCTGGAATAGACTGCCCATACATGTCAAGCAGAGTGCCTCCTTGGCCCTCTTCAAAAGGAACCTTGATGATTGGATGGGAGATAGGAAATTCACCCCAGGAATCACATCAGTCACCCTGCTAGACAGGGGTCCAGGGAAGTAAATATTTGTGGA
The DNA here is from genome assembly GCF_019279795.1 of Protopterus annectens. NCBI lineage: Eukaryota > Metazoa > Chordata > Ceratodontiformes > Protopteridae > Protopterus > Protopterus annectens. The sequence goes on from NC_056746.1 coordinate 1,172,990,929, forward strand.
AAGAAATATCCAGTGAATTGTTATGGCTAGGCTTGTATAGGGCTTAGGGCCGATAGCCTAGTACCAACCTATGAACCTATGTGCAATTAAAAAAAGCCAACAGCAGTGGAGCACCAGCTGGTCCTGGTGTGGTAACTTGCAGATCAACAAGTGCACAGCTGCCAATTGTGCTGTGCTTCTGGACACTGTGACTCCTCCCCCTTACTAGTATATTCCTCATCATTCCATGGAGAGCGACATACTGTGGCAGCAAAATAAATAATTAAAATATCAGCTCTATAGAGTGGTAGTAAAATCCCTATCAGCACTGGAGTTTGCTATGGTGCAGGCAAACCTGCTACCACACACTCAGGTACTAGACACTGCTGTGTGCCATTCAGTAAAAATATGGAAGCCATGGAACTCTACTAGAGCTACCATAATCATTTTTGTCTATGAGTCACAATTATCTCTGATGGTATACTAGACATAGTTTGCGTGATGCTGGCATGCATCTGGACACTATGAATATTGGGGAAATCAAATAAATACAATAATTTGGTTATGCACCGGTACAAATATGCTGCTATGTTTATGAATACTAGGGAATTAAATGAATAAAATAATTTGGTTCTGTTTATTTTGTATTAAGACCCATCTTTGGGGAACTGTGTGACATTCCCTGGGACAGCTGGCTTTAAATTCAACATTCCAGTGAGCAGTTGTGTATGTGAGAGTCAATGTGCAGTGCCGTGATGCTAAGGTGTATCTTCATCTCAAAGCCTGACAGGTGGTATCACTGAGATTCAAGGTTTTTCTCTTTTTAACTTCTGTTATTTTACTTTTTATGTCTTCAGGAGGCGGGATTTATAAGAAAAGGAAGGTATAGCTGATGATTTTATTGATTTTCTTCTTATTGTTCCTGCACAAAGAGTTGTGTGAGCTATGGGTAGCAATAAATACTTTAATTTTAGTCCTTTATTGTTAACTGTTCATCGCTTCATATGTTCTACAAGATGCTGCACTTCTTTTACTCCCAGAAAGATTAATACCAGAGTAAAACATTGTGTAAATCATAATAACTAATTCACTCAGATTTCATTTTGTAGCATTTTATTGCTTAACTCTGTATTATAGGTTTCATCTGTTATAAGGAACACTATAAGGCGGCTGTAAGTCTGGTAGGAGACTTCTGCACTGCTAAATAGATATCGGGAAAGGTTTCAAGGCATTAGGAGGTGTGCTGTTGTTAAGCCACAGAATTTAGCTGCAAAAACTTCTTATCACATTTATACTAATATTTAGGGTCTAGTATTAGTTATATGTTTACACGATAGGATGCTACTTCTGGTTACTGGTGTGCATGCTGTTTCTTACCTTTGCTGTTTTTTATCTGCTTTGTGTTACTATTTTAGAATACAAAATAATTCCAAAGTACATTTAGATACAAAGTAGGCTGGGCTAAGCAAAACTATGAAATTAAAATTTCTGAACATACTGGCAGAAACAAAGTGTTGTTTAAGCATTAGAGGTAATATGGTAAGGCTGAAATAACAAGTGTTTCTCTTTACAGGCAGCTGTGCTGTCACTGAATATGATATACTGTCAAATATTTTTGCCCATCAGTTGTTTAGCTGTTCATCTGGAATAGTTAGGAGAAATGAGAAAACTGATGTTAGGATGATGATGTGTGCCCTGCATTTTCTACCGACAACATTTAAGGTATATTAAAGGAACGGAAATCTAACTCTGCTACCTGAGGAGTTAAATTGATGCTTCTTCAGCAACACTGCAGAACTGTTACATGTACAACTGATCTCTTGCAGAGCACATCAAGAACAGAGTTTGTTCCAGGGTATGGAAAAGGGCAACTGCGGTACATATACCCAATTGTACTAATCCTTCGTAAGTTGAAAATCTTAGGCCAAATAAGTTTCATGTGCATTTTAAGAAAACACTTTGAAAAATTTATCTATCAACTACTAACAATTCAGGCTAAAACAGAATTAGATTTGTATCAGCATTTTTTTTTTGAGGAGCACTCCTGCCTAACTAATCTGATTATTTTTTATTCTAAATTTGTCATCATCTTCTTTCAGCTGTTCCCGTTAGGGGTCGCCACAGCGAATCATCTGTTTCCATTTTTTTCTGTCCTCTGCATCTTGCTCTGTCACACCAACCACCTTCATGTCCTCTCTCCCCACATCCATAAACCTTATCTTAGGCCTTCCTCTTTTCCTGTTACCTGGTAGCTTCATCCTTAGCATCTTTTTCCCAATATACTCAGCATCCCTCCTCAGCACATGTCCAAACCAATGTAATCTTGCCTCTCTGGCTTTGTCTCTATACCTTCCAACCTGGGCTGACCCTCTAATGTACTTATTCCTAATCCTGTCCACCCTTGTCACACCCAGTGCAAATCTTGACATCTTTAACTCTGCCACATCCAGCTCTAACTCCTGCATTTTTGTCAATGCCTGTCTCCAACCCATATAACATAGCTGGTCTCACTACCGTCTTGTAGACCTTCCCTTTCACTATTACTGGTAGTCGTCTGTCACAAAACGCTCCTGACACTCTTCTCCACCCACTCCATCCTGCATGTACTCTCTTCTTCACCTCTCTTCCACACTCACCATTACTCTGAACTATTGATCCCAAGTATTTAAACTCATCTACCTTCACCACCCCTACTCCTTGCATCCTCACCATTCCTCTATCCTCCCTCTCATTCACACACATATATTCTGTCTTAGTCCTGCTGACCTTCATTCCTCTTGTCTCTAGAGCATATCTCCATCTCTCCAGGGTCTCCTCCACCTGTTCCCTACTCTCACTACAGATCACGATGTCATCTACAAACATCATAGTCCACTGGGATTCCTGTCTGATCTCATCTGTCAACCTGTCCATAACCATTGCAAATAAGAAAGGGCTCATTGCTGATCCTTGATATAATCCCACCTCCACCTTAAACGCAACTGTCACTCCCACCACAGATCTCACCGCTGTCACACTACCCTCGTACATATCCTGTACCACTCTTACATACTTCTCTGACACTCCTGACTTCCTCATACAATACCACAGCTCCTCTCTAGGCACCCTGTCATATGCTTTCTCTAAGTCTACAAAAACACAATGCAACTCCTTCTGACCTACTGTGTACTTCTCCATCAACACTCTCAGAGCAAACATCGCATCTGTAGTGCGCTTTCCCGGCATGAAACCATACTGCTGATTACTAATCATCATGTCCCTTCTTAACCTAGCTTCCACTACTCTTTCCCATAACTTCATGCTGTGACTGATCAATTTAATCCTTCTGTAGTTACTACAGCTCTGCACAACACCCTTATTCTTAAAACTTGGTACAAAAACACTTTTCCTCCATTTTCAGGCATCCTCTCACTTTCTAAAATTTCATTAAACAATCTAGTTAAAAACTCCACTGCCATTTCACCTAAACACCTCCATGCTTCCACAGGTATGTCATCTTGACCAACAGCCTTTCCATTCTTCATTCTCTTCATAGCTATCCTTGCTTCCTTCTTGCTAATCCATTGCACTTCATGATTTACTATCCCCACATCATCCAACCTTCTCTCCCTCTCATTCTTTTCATTCATCAACCCCTCAAAGTACTCTTTCCATCTGCTCAACACACTCCTCGCTTGTGAGTACGTTTCCCTCATTATCCTTTATCACCTTTACCTGCTGCACATCTTTCCTAGCTGGGTCCCTCTGTCTAGCCAATCGGTACAGGTCCTTTTCTCCCTCCTTAGTGTCCAACCTTTCATGCAACTCTTCATATGCCTTATCCTTAGCCTTCGCCACCTCTCTATTTGCCATGCACCTCATCTCCTTATACTCCTGTCTACTTTCTTCATCTCTCTGGCAATCTCACTTCTTCTTTGCCAATCTCTTTCTCTGTATACTCTCCTGTACTTCCTCATTCCACCACCATGTCTCCTTATCGTCCTTCCTCTGTCCAGATGTCCAGTATTGTCAGCTGATGTGCATGTAGATATTGCTAAAGCTTTTGATATCCTGCTGCACATTTGAGATCTTAGAGACAATGTAATCACTGAATATTAATAGAAATATTATCATCTGGGTTGAAAACAGGCTGGATGGTAGGAATTGCAATGTGGGTACCAGAATTTGTATTTCTGATGAGAACAGGGATTCATCAGAGTTCAGTTTGGGGCCATCATTTCTTGGTCGTTTCACTGCCAAAACACCTGGGTCAGCAAATTTGTTAATGATACCAACATTGAGACTACTGTAACTAACATTAACGTCCAGAGAATGCAAAAGGAGTTCATGGACTCCCTGTATGAGTGGTCAGTATTGAATGGAATGACATTTAATGCAAAAAATTGTATAGTAATACATATCTCAGATATTCATATACATTGAATGACTGCACCATATAACTGGAGGTAATGGCTGATTCTGGATTGAAATTTGATATTCATTTGAGAAGTATCTTTACAAAATCTTATGGGATATTGAAGAACATTTCAAGATGTATTTCAAATAGGGATGCGGGTGTCTTGGTTGATCTGTGTAAGTTGGTCGCTAGACCAGTTATGGAATACAGTGCTTCCTTTTGTATGCATACGTGGGCACAGCTAAAGAGGCTGGAGATAGCACAGAAGATGTTTACTAAGCAGATATTGAAATTCAAGCATCTCCACTATTGTGAGAGATTTAAACAATTGGCTCTTTTTTCTATGGTATATAGACTATTAAGGTAAAACCTTATCCCTATCTTTAAATATAAAAATGAGATATTGGCCCCAGTATTGGAGGTAGAATTTGAGCAACACTCTGAATACTTTAAATAATACTGTACTTACCTCTTTAACAGGAATCTGTTTAAGGAACTTTTTTTGTCATTGAGTGAGTAGATTGTGGAATGTCCTGCCAATGAATAAAATGAGAGCTGAAAGCATGGCACCTGTCAAAATGTTAATGAACAGATGCTTTAAAAAAGAAGTGCGATGCTCCAGAATTCAATAGTTGCAGACTCTTGAATGGCCTGTGATTTAGGCTTGGAATTTGCTTTTAATAACACTGAATTATAAACATTCCTTTAGAAGGATGACTGCTATCAAAACTACCATCAACCACTGTGACCATTAATCCTTAAACTAATTTCCTAGTATTTTTTTATGGAAAGCCTAATTTGTCCTTTAATAACTGATTCCTGTAAACTAGTATTGCTTCTCTGGAGCAATACTTGTTATCATCTTTGATGGTCTGCTAATCAGTATGGAAAACTTGGATACGTTTGTTTAGAAGATTTACTTGCTAGAGGTTTTATATGCCAATGTGAAGCTTGTCTCGTATAATATAATACATTATGTTTTCAGGCCCAGACATAGTCCTTGGTGCCAGCAGACAGTTGCAGCAAGTGTGTCTGGTATGAAGTAGCTAGAATGCACGAACATACTGCTGCTAATACAGCTCACACAAACATAAGCTATGTTGGCATTCATTGTGATACTAACGTGTGATAACAGGATGCCAATAACAGAGGCTATGGGTTTAGGTAATATAACTTGGGCCAGTACAGATAGTTATACTTATATACAGTATAGTTATTCTCCATGTTCCTGTTAAAAGAAAGTAAGGCCCTGTAGATTACTTTGAAAATGTTGTAATGCAAACAAAGCCTAAGGATAAGTATATTATTTGGATAACATTTGAAAGTATATATATATCATAGGTCTTTACATGCCAGCAGGAGATAATATTTCAGTACTGGAAAACTTACTACACTGGTGTTGCAATAGCCTACCTCAAAAAACACTTATAATGGGTGATCTTGATATAGAGCAGTCAGAATGCAATTCCCCACACCACAAAAATCATATTAACCTGCATGGTTTCTCTCAACTCATCCAGTTACCCACTAGAATTAATAAAAATTCAGACAGACATTCCACCCTAGACCGGATGTTAACAAACAGACCAGCCCTTTATCCCCTCTCATGTTGTATACCAGACAGCCTCAGTGATCATTTTCCCACTTATCTGAGAAAACAATGCAATCCAAGCAACCGATTCTGCTACAAGTAAGAAATAAAAAGCAACTGAACCGCTGCAAATTTATAGAAATTCTCAAACATTGTAACTGGACACCTTTAAAAATCCTGCCCCTGCAAGATGCAGTAAAATGCTTCAACACTACTTTCCTTTCCATTCTAGATGCACAGGTACCAATTAGAAGTATATGTGTTAAATCTAACTATGCCCCATGGCTAAGAAAAGAAACACTAAATCTTCTCAGTCTTAGAGATAAGGCATGGTCTTCCTGGAAAAAAAATAGTCCCAACCCACATTTCAAACTTATTGGGAACTTAGGAATAAAGCTAAAAAACAAATTAAAATAGACGAAGTTAACTACTACACTGAAATACAAGCCAAGCATCACAAAAAACCCACAAAAATTCTGGTCCACAATAAATAATATCCTTAACCCAGGTAAAACAGGAACCCCCACCACCACCAATAATTCAGAAAATATAGCCACTCCTCGGATTAACAAATATTTTACAGAAACCATCCTAGAACTAGCTAAAAATCAAACACCATCAACAAACAAACCCTCTTTCCCAACACCTAGCATCGCATCCACCTTCTCACTGCAACCAGTTGCAATTGATACCATCAAAAACCTCCTGCAAAAACTAAAGCCAACTCCACTAGCTAGAAACAATCTACCCACATAATACTTAAAGCTAACAGCAGATGTCATTACATACCCTATATCTATACTAATCAACAAATCAATAGCTGAAAACCAGGTCCCTTCCATCTGGAAAACCGCATACATCATTCTCCTTCATAAGGGCGGCCCATCAACTAAGCAAATATTATCACCACTCTCTAGAAGAGTGATTCATAAACAGGTAACCAATACCTACCAAGTAACAAACTTCTAACCAATACCCAACACTGTTTTAGGCCATTCCATAGCACAACTGCTCTAGTGTCATTTACTAACATTAATCTTCACAGGAGTAACAGTCACTATGCCTCTTCCATCTTCTTGGACCTGTCAAAAGCATTTGATATAGTCTCCCATACTCACCTTCTTACCCTCTCAGACCTATATTTCTGTAATTCCACCCTTGCATGGTTCAAAGATTACCTCACAGGGTGTCAATAAGCTGCCTCATGGCAACAGACTCTATCACCCTTATTACCAGTTGAACATGGAGTGCCTCAAGGCTCCATATTAGGCTCACTCCTATTCTCTGTATTTACTAATAATCTCCATCCTGCAGCCACACATGCATCTCTCATCCAATATGCAGACAACTCAACTGTAATATGTTCTGCCCCCTCCCTACTAGAACTGCAAACAATTACCCGGAAGGCCTTTCTAGAAGTTGAGTCCTGGCTAACAAATGTTAATTTAATCTTAAACCCTACAAAAAAAACTATTCGTATTCTCCCCTAACAAAGCTCCTTCCTCAACTAACAATATCCACATTACCTCCCATAACAATACCTGCAAACCCCCTCACAGAACAGTAAACTACTAGGAATAGAAATTGACCATAAACTTAGATTTGATATTCATATATCTCAGTTAAAAAGGTACACAAAAAAACTGGGTAACATACATAGGAACAATCACTTTTTCACAAATAATACCACAATAGTCATTGCCCAAACATACCTACTCTCCACCTTACTATATGCTGTACCCATTCCTACTAACCTTAAGAAATATGAATTTCAAAAACTTGAAATCTGCTATAATAAAATAGAAAGATTTGCCACAAATTCACCAGCTAGATCTCATCACTGCCTGGCACTCAAGCAGCTCAATTGGCTAGAATTTCCACAACTCCTACACTATACACAACTCTCAATGGCCCACAAAATTTTCTCAGAGCCTGAAAAAATATCTGCCTTAAAAACTCTTCTACAACCATATGCTACTGCCAGACCACTCCGATCCTCCAACAGAAACCACATACAAACTTATATAACCAAAAATCAAGCAGGAGATTCCCTCTTTTCAAACTACATAAGTAAACTCTGGAATGTCTTACCAACTAATCTTACCTCCATATCATCTCTAACAATATTTAAATCAGCCTTAAAAAAAATATCTATTTAGCAAACGGATCTGACCATGCACAACCCCCAGCTGATAACTAACTGTGCATCTCCACATGCTCCTCTCCAATTCCTCTTCTACCATACACCTACCACTATATACAAGCTACCATTATCATACGCAATAAGAAGAAAGTATACCTGCTGTTCCTATATCACTAGACTGATATTATCATACATTGTTTGGTCCTTAGCCTTCATGAATGTATAAAGTATATCTATGTAACAGATTAGAATATTTCTACAAAGCATTTCTTGACTTGTATTATAAATTATGTGCCATATTTATATACATTTTGTTTCTTGTTTATATTGATCTGTTGTATCTGGAGCATATCTCCCTGGGCCTCCACTGAAAAATGATGTGTCCAGTTGGACATTCCCAGTAAACAAATGTAAAATAAAATAAATAAAAATAATAAATAAATAAGTGTTGATAAATATGACAATACATTTTTGTGCAAGTCAACATAACATTTGACATTTCCAGTCCACATATGAATCTGCAGTTTTGCATTTCTTTGTTTTAACTGAAGATGACATTTAAGATATAATCATCCACAAAGGTACAAGTATATTTCAAATACCATCAGAAATCAATTATCAATAAACAAATATTAGACCTTAATATAGTTGCAATGAGCAAATCAAATGTAAATTATATGCAATCAGCTAGGTAACAATGTCATCATTTGCAGCCTGTGCAGGTAACAGGTCTTCTATTTTTGCCTCACATACAGCACACTACACTCCCACCACTGGAATTTACTAATTTCTTCAATTAAAATAAACTAGTAGCGAAATATGCTTGGTGATTGCTCAGGCTCACAGAGTGAGTTTGTGACATCAAAAGCATTGGCAATTTCAGAGTTAGTATATTTACATATTTATATTTCTATGACATATAACTTGGGCCAGACATTTATAGGTGCAAGAGTGTGAGGTATGCATTGGGCTTGTCCCTTTGCTTCTCTCCTTCATGACGTCTGAGGATTATGATTTTTTTTTGTTTTCTATTTATGATGTGTTAATGTAGTAGGCTTCGATGTTTTGTTATAGGTGCTACCAGAAACAGCCATTAAGCACTTAAAAAATACTCAAAGTCTTTATAGTTAATATTACTTCAGTAATTACTTCAGTAATTGAAGTTTTAGGCTTTTTTAGACTTTAGTTTGCTCTTCATGACTCTTGCAGTACCACAAATGGGAAGAAAGTTGTTTGTCTGAACTTCTAAGGAAAGCATTGTGTATAAGGGAAGACAGACTGCTGTCTGAGCCACTAAAACACAGCAAAGCATGAAAGATGGCTTTCATAGTATAAAATAACTACCATTTTGGCTCATCAAACTAATCTCCATTAAAATGGCTGCTTCGCTTTATATTTTAAACAAAAAAATTAAAATGTAGAAGAAATTTGCAAAAATTAATGTGCGTATTAAAAATACTTTTCTAAACTCTTCTGAGAAAACTTTTCATTTTTTTATGTTTGTATAATTTTATGACAACATTAAAACTGAAAACATAGTTGTTAATGAAAAATATTGATATACTTTATAGAAAGTGCTAATCAATATACCAGAATGTGCCAAACAAAATAAGAAGACTGTAAAAGACTTTTGAGTCTAAAAAAGCTTATATCGTTTTGGATTTAGGTATAACTTTTACTAACCATTTCAAATTTGACACTCCTAAAAATGACAATTCAAAAGGGCCTCCAAATTTTGTAATGTATCCATAGATATCTAACAACAAATTAAACATAAAATATTATTACAAAAATTACAAAAAATACAGATGAAAACTGCAAACACTATTTTTGCAGTATTGTTTATCATGTGATGATACCCTTAAAGTCTCAAATCTATTTTCACTGTTTTAAGGAAGACCAAGGTAGGGCATGACCGTTATAAACCTAGTAGGGCTACGTTTATATTTAAATGTGTGGGACTAAAATTATCATGCATGTATGGGAGTAAAAGAATGTTAAGTGAACACTCATAAAGGAAGAACTATTTTAGGGAGAGAGACATGAATTCATGGAACTCAAAATATTGGTTGATTATTTATTTATTTATTTTTTATGAGATAAGTCCCCCTACTCCCTGCTAATTATATACACCAACTCTTAGATCACATTACTGTGGGGAAATGGATTCCCCAATCCTCACTGTACAGCAATCTCATAAAGAAAAAAGTCAGTATATCCAATCAGTTGATTTATGATCTTACATACCTGCTTTTTTGCCTTCAGCAAACAAAATAAATGTTATGCTGAAGTTGAGATTGATTGAAGGTACTACTGTAATGAAAATATTGAATTTGAGGATAAATTTTTGGAATGATTTGTTTAATTGTCTAAAGTGTACTAGTAATTCATCAACAGATAAATTGGTGAATAAATATGAAGTAGATTCTTTTGAATGACCACTCACTCAAAGTATTAGTCAGTTTATATCATTAAAAATACAAAATGTGATGGAAATAGAAACAAAGGCTTATCCAGTCTTGAATTTATTTATATTAAACTCATGTTAATATGCAAAACAGTATCTAAATTTATTTTATCTGAGTTACAAAAAAATTGCTTTAATTACTTTGTCTTATACATTAGCTACAACCATTTCTTACCAGAATTATCTGAAGAAAACTGAGAATCCAAACATCTGATAAGGATAAGAATATAATTATGTTCTCATGGGGAAAAATCTATTTTGGAAACTTCTACTTGGAAATTTATACGATAAGGCTTTCACAGATTAACCATTTTGTCCAGTTTAATGTTCCAGCTCATGCCTGTATAAAAAAAGGTCAATTACCATTTATTTTTCATATCTGTTAACTGTTGCTCATAAAACAGAAACTGATGTTGTTTATGAAAATGAATACCATTAAATATTAAATATCTCTCAGATATAAATTTTGGATTAAATTGTTTTTACTGCTAGAAACATATTTTGATATGACCTTGTGATATCATGAAAATCTTAGTTATCAGGACAGCATTTTGATTAAATAGTTTCAAAGTTTTATTTTTACTGTTTAAGTAAAAAGCATACCCTATAAAAATGTGGTTCATTATTATCTTAGGCTAGTTTTAGCTAACACTAATATCTAGCATTTGATTTTTTACATCCTATGATTTTGTGATCCTCGTAGCCCTGCATTGTACCGGCATTGTACCAGGGTGAAAGCGCTTGTGTGTTGAGTACTTTAAAATAAATTATTTATCAGCCATTTCCAGTGGGCCTGAACCACTTTTTTTTTTTTTTATTTTTGAATTCATGTACAACTGACAACTATAGCTGGGCGTAACCCCTTACAATGACTTGGGTGCCCATGTTAGTAACAAAACTGAACTTTAAAACTAACATACAAATGACTATAAGGCTATGTTATGAAAACTATCTAACAATCACTTTAAGACAACCTAAGGTTTTGTTGCTATTGTACAAATTCATAGTAAGTCCCTTATATTGAGTACATTGCCCCATTCTGAAATCAAATTTAGGAAAAATGAGAACGTGTGTGTGTGTGTGTGTGTGTGTGTGTGTGTGTGTGTGTGTGTGTGTGTGTGTGTGTGTGTGTGTGTGTGTGTGTGATAATCACAAATCAACATTTGGTTGAACAACAATTCATAGAAAACTTTATAAGGCTATAGACAATCACTGCCAGTGTGGTTATATATGGGGGGGTTTTGGGGACTTGACTCCCTGCAAGAAAAGCTTTTGAAGGAGTATTTGTTGCATATAAATTTTTCTAGAAAATGTGATTCAATTAAAGGTATGTTTTCAGTGATTTGTGATTAGATGGCAAGACAAGTAGATGACCTTTCATACTTATTCATACCCTCTCTCTCTCTCTCTCTCTCTCTATATATATATATATATATATATATATATATATATATATATATATTTATATGGGTCTACATCATAACACCAACGAAATAACCAACACAAAGAAAAAATGAAAAAAAAATTCAAATACACAAAACTTTACATGCACGACAAACCAAAATCCTGACAATCAACAAAACAAATACCTTTCCCAAAAAACATACACACAACACAAGCACACCCAAACCCTTACAAACCTACACTAAATCTTACATATACAACTATCTATGCACTAACCTTAACCCAAACCCTAACCCTAAGGTCTGTCACTATCGCACGCTTACCTTACCCACACCCTAACCCTAACTCACTTAATCCACCCCTAAACCTAAACTCCATCAGTATCACACACTTACCTGACCCGCACCCTACCCTAATGTCCGTCACTATCACACACTTACCTTACCCACACCCTGACCCTAACGTCCGTCCCTATCGCACACTTACCTTAACATGTCGGTGTTCTCAGCGTCAGGATTCTCAACTGTTGGTCTTCTCCATTGTCAATCTTCCGGTGTTGGTGTTCTCGTTGTCGGCGTTCTGCGATTTTGGCATTTCAGGTAGACCTATATATATATATATATATATATATATATATATATATATATATATATATATATATATAACATGGATTTATATCTACTCCCACAAGTCCACTCTGTCCAGTCTGTTTTATTGAAGGAAAACAATTAAAACATTGGTTAACTGAAAGAGTAAGAACTTCCAAAATAAGTGGGGCCAGATTCAATAAAGCCTACACTAAGTGCACATGATATGTATTCAAGAACATCCCTAACACATTTCTTTGGGTTTTCTAGTCACTCAGAAAGATTACACTAAGTGTACATGTAGTCCTCACTTTGTGGTAACCTTTATGAATCCCTGTCAATATTTAAAGCTGTAAGAAAATCAGTAGGAAAACTAAAATTAGGAAGAAGAAGCTGGGAGTTATGCCTGTGTTGTCTGTTCACTCAGAACAGTGAACAGTTAGTGTACTCTTAGTGTAGGCATTAATCCCAGGGATTGGTGTTTTTTTTTTTTTTTTTTTTTTTTGCAGTGAGGCAAGCCCCTGAAGCCCTCACATGATAGACTTTGTTTCTGACACCCACACTGACTTAAATATGCCTTATCCAAAACTGAATAATACTGGGGAAAGGGAAAACAATCTTTTGTTTGGTATTCATTGATCTTACAGAAATACCAACAATATTCAATGTGCATTTCATTCAGTTACTTTAATCTGAATGAAATGCATTCGGCAACAAAGAACTTCAACAAACTAACAAAACAAAGAGCATATCATCTACCTGATTAATATTATGACATGCACATTAAATTATAATTTTCTGGTGAACATTTAAAATACATTACAATGGAAAGCATGGAATACTGTTTAGTGTGATTTATTATTATAACAAGAAATTATTTGTTTCAGTTTTCAGCTGGGAAGCATACTCTGAGGACACTGCATGCCCTCCCTTTGTTTATCTAGAGTTTCTTCAGGTACTCTGGTTACCTCCCACATCCATTAAGATATGCAGTAGGTAGATTGGTGACACTAAATTGGCTGTAGGTGTTTATGTAGTGTGTGTTTGAATGTGTCATTCACAAGAAAGGTCCGTCTGTCCACCTCTGTTCCATACTTGTCTAGAAAACTCTTTGGATGGCAGTGGCTGTTCTGGACGTCACTACAGGAGCCAGATATAACCTTATAAACACACCATTTCTTAATGTCAAGGAAATTGTACTCTGTGTATGTGTGTTTTGTGTGTGTGTGTGTGTATATATATATATATATATATATATATATATATATATATATATATATACAGATAGACACACACACACACACACTTGTTTATGTATGTGTGTGCATGGGTTCTTCACTGCAGGGTCATTTGTGCAAAAGTTCAATGTATCACACATTCATTTTTGTGGAATGGCTGCTTTATCATAATAGGTGAGTGGGATTTGCGTGTGTGTTTGTGTAAACATTTGCACATTGTGGTTAGAGTTAGGGTTAGGCAGTGGAATACACAGGGGCGGCTCGTGCTATCGGACTGCCGGACTGCAGCCCTCCCCCACCTTGAAAAAAACAAAAGAAAAGTCTTTAAAACTAGAAAACAAAAACAGAAAAAAAAATCATGAGTCCCGACTCCTCTGCGCATGCGCAGACACATTAGAAGAACTCAGACTGCCTTTATCAGCAGTCCGGATAGAGACAGAGGTACCCAGCAATCATTGCTGTGAAATACCCAGGAATCTGTGCAGTGATGACTGCACAGAAGAGGAGCTCCAGACTGCTTCAGCTGCAGGCAGAACCAATGAGGGGTGAGCTGCTGCTGCTCTCGCGGAACTTTCATTGGATGGGCTTGGCTTCATTCATGGATTACTGCTTCAGGTAGGTGTTTGGTCACTGGCTGGAGTGTTCATTCATGAAACAGGGAGGACATTTATTTACAGCAGGTAGGTGAAGGCTTCATAACTATACCGCTGGACAAAGGTGTGTGTGTGTAATGTGCCCCAGTTACTATATACTGGTGGCTAGAGAGAACAAACAGGGGTGGGTAGAGATACTCGGGCTTGAACCCTGTACCTTGGATGCAGGTGGCAAGGATCTGAATTCCCTATCCACCACTATTTCTAAAAAAAATTGCAGATTTTTGCCTCATATTTGTTCTGTTCCTCATAAAATCTGTGGTTTCTGTATCTACATTTTTCCTTGCAAAGTAAGTAATGGAGTGGTGCACTGGTAGCATTGCTGCCTAACAGCTACAGGTTCTCTGGTTTGATTCTTGGCTGGGGTGCCTTTTGTGTGGTGTCTGCATGTCCTCCTATCTTACAAAGATGTCTCTGGCATTTCTCCCTACTCTGCTGAAAGTTGTCTTTTGTTCCAAGTCAGACTAGTTTCCTGGTTAAATGTTTAAAAATAACAGGCATTTGAATTTCAGACTTCATATTCTTCAGAAAGTACATGGTAACACAAAACTGTTCTAGCAGTTGTCTAAGTTTATAACATGGATATTTGAAATTTGTCCCTATTTTTGGGACCGTATTCCCCCATTATTGGCTTTGTCCAGGTATTTTGTGCTAAGGTTTAGAGTTATCTATGGTGAGAACTGAATTCATTGAATGTTTGGTGGCTGTATTCCCCCCATTACTGGCTTTGTTCAGGTGTTTTGTGCCAAGAGGTTGACAGTTATGGTGAAAACTGAATTCACTAAATGGTAGCCATTTAAGTTTGTCTTCCTCTCTTTCACAAAACAGCTGATTTGGCATAGTGGTATGTTTCTCTGACTGTTTTGCACAGGGTCCCCTGGGTTAAAGACGTGGCAGTGAAATGTATGGTGGTAACAGCATTTTATTCTAGCAACTTTCCAACATTATACAAGCAATATTTAAAATGTGTTCCTGGGTTTTGGGCTTTTGTCCCCCACCCCAATAAATTTCGGCTTTTTCCAGATTTCTTGTGCTGCAAAGTTCAGAGATACAACTGCATGTCAAGTAGATTTTACAAGGAGCTGAGAGCTGCAGGGGAACAAAACTTTAGTGCTGCTTATTCTGACTGTGCTTGTATTGTTAATAGCACAACAGGTAGTGTACTTGCGTTTGATGCAGAAGGTTGTGGGTTCTACTCCCACAGTAGATAGATGCATTGCTGACACTGTACTGTGTTGTAAAGGGGGTGGATGCTGCAGTCCTTTTTGGCAAATATACCTAGAGTAGTAACTATGAACCTGTTATCAGTTTGACATACAGTCCCTATTGTGATATTACTAGCTTATCATTTTTTTTAATGCATGCAACATAGGCAATTTATTCCGAAAGGGCAACAGGCACTTTATTTGTAGATGAATAAACAATGACTTATAAAGCTGTTTGCTAACAGCAACCTCTTCATTGTTACAGATTTCTTTAATGTGGAATTATTTAGATGACTTTTACTACTTCAGAGATTGTGCATATTTACTGATACTGGTGGACTGTAGAAGGTTGAGTAGACTTTTATGATGGAAATGTTCTGAATTGGGTAGTTTTGTCATTGGTGCATTCATTTTGTTTAATTGTTTACTGGAAAAATGTTCAAAACAATAAATTTAAAATGCCATCTAACAACTGTACTGTATTGTACAAGGAATATAATTTAGTACAATCAAGAAGGTGTATCAAAGAGCACATGTATGTTTCATGTGCAAGGGGCCTATGATTTGAAAACAGCCCAAAGTTAATCTTTATCTGCCACTAGCAAAATGTATTTTCTTTGAATGTGGGTTTCAATGCTGTTTCATTGAATGTGAGTTTCAAGAGCAGGGAAGTTTTTAATGCTAAGCCTGTTTTCATTGTGAGACTGCATTGCTTTGTTTAGCAGATGTATTAGTGTTTGTGCTGTAAAATGCAAACTTAAAATTTCAAATGAAATCCAAATCATCATAGAAGTAAAGCAGTATGCACATTAGTGTTTATGGTAAATGGAGTGAAATAGCCAAGTAATGGATCATTGGAATGGCTGCAGGGGGAAGGGCTCTATTCGACCATGATGCTGTGAGGGGGAAGGGCAGAAAACTCAAAGACAGCCCCAGCTGAACTATACCTCCCAACTGTCCAGATTTTCACAAAATGAATAGATTTTTGCTTCTTATTTTTGGTTTGTTCCTCATAAAATGTGTGGTTTTCTGGAAAATCATTTAGGAATTAAGTCACTAAATAATGATACACTGAGTTTCAGACTTCATAACCTTCAGAAAAATGCATGCTAAAGTAAGACCTGCTATTCTATCAACTGTCTCAGTTTATACAAGAGCAATTTTTAGTACTGTTTATATGTTCCCCCAATATATTTGGCCTTGTCCAGATTTATTGCATTAACAGGTTGAGAGGTACATGCAAATAAATTGCTTTATAGAATTAGGCATAGCCAAACCTCTCAACTGTCCCCGAATTTGGCTCAAAATGTTGCTCTTCCCCTAATAACCCCTCCATAAAATAGCAATTGTGGAAGAAAACATGGCGGGTTTACAATTAAGAAATAACTGTAATAATCAGAGTTATAGATTACTTTTATTTCAGAAATGCATGTAGATTCTTTTATTTTGTCAGCTGCTCAAGTTAGCAGTACTAATATTAAAAAAGTGTCCCTTCTTTGACAGGTTCCCAGCTGTCTTGTGTGGCTATTTTATATTTTTGCATCACAGTTTTGGTCCATTTTTCATAAAATTGTGTTTTTTTTTGGCAAATTAGTGGTAAATCATTAAAGACTGAAGTTAGAAAATAATGACAGACATTTGAGTTTCAGATTTCATATCCTTCAGAAAATTCATACTAATGCAAGACCTACTATTCTATTATCTTTCTAAGTTTATAAGAGCAATATTTAAAAAATGTCCTTATTTTTGGGCCTTTGTCCCACTTCTGTGCATGGCTTTGCCCAGATTTCTTGCTCTGAGGGTGAGAGGTATGACAAATGTGTCAGGGCCCTCACAGTCAGCCAGAGACATTTCAAATTGTGACATACTTGTTGCACCCCACTGCCCCATGTAGTAAATCTGGATGTGTCCAAGCAAGGCAAGGAGCAGTTATGCAGTGTAAGTGTGCAGAGTATCCCCCCATCCAAGGTAGACACAAGTACTACAATGGCTTTTCATCTGTTCTTGATTTTGCAGAATGGTCTGGTTTCTGTCATATTTTTGTACTGTTGATTGATGCTTATTACTCAAAGTGCCTGTTGCTCTGTGTTTTAAGTAGCAATGCTTTAATGACCATCAGGTAAGCTTGTCTGAGATCATAACATGCAAGTAAGCTTTAATAAGCATACTGTTAAAGAATTGCCAATATTTAAGCCTTTCTGTTGTTGCCATGCAGAGAATACCTTGGATAATGTATAAGCATTGGGTATTGAAATGCATATGACAGTATTTGTAATAAAGGACAGGATTACGTTATTTTAAGAAGCTCATTACACTTGTTGGAGACTTCCAGTGATCTCTGAGGGCTTTACCCGTAAACTAAACAGAATGCCATTCATGTGTGGTCCATAACCTGTACAGTAATCCTTTAAGCAATGTATCTTAAGCTTGTTTCTTGTTTGCTTTTCATTTTTACTTTGATCATGTTTTCCCATGAAACAAGTAGATAGTTGTCAGGCAGCACGTCTTTTTAGGATAAGAAATATTTTTACAAGTGGGGGCATCACAGAGATTGCTACTTTCAGCATGTTACTTGGTACTTTAATAAAGCTGAATATAAATTATAATTAGAACTGCAGTGCAAGGGGAAGCGGTTTGAGTTGAGTGCTGCTTGTTTTTCTTATACTTGATTTTGACTGGCATTCCAGTAATGTATTTAAAAAGTAATTTATTTTTTCATGCCTCACAACCTTTTTGTTTCCATCTAGATATTAAGTAAGCTGTCATGCAGCCAATGCATTGAAATATTTTTATTCTTTTACACTTCATTTGTCTTGATTAGACTCTCATAATGAGGGTTTGGCACCCAGGGCAGAATATTTAATTAAAGTTAGTTTTTGTGGTTTTGAGCATAGCTCTTCCCCTTTCTAGTTGGCCGCACCCCTTCCCATTGACCCCACCCATTCAGCTATCTCCTGCAGCCCCCCTTTGATTTGAAGTCACCAGCTGCCACTGGAATACATGTAGTTTATGTGTGAATGTAAAGAGATAGATTTAAATGTGCATGGTATCTATGTGCTGGTGTGAGTGTGTGTGTGTGTGTGTGTGTGTGTGTGTGTGTGTGTGTGTGTGTGTGTGTGTGTGTGTGTGTGTGTGTGTGTGTGTGTGTGTGTGTGTATGTGTGTCAGTCTGTCCTGTATAGTAGTTGCATTACAGAAAGTTTTTTTTAAGGTAAGGTGTAGGGTTAGGGTTGGGGTTAGCTCACATTACCAAGGACCATGCTAACCCTGTCCATGCCCTTAACCATAACTTTACACTTTTACCTGAAAGAGCCTTTCCACAACACTAACACTAATCAGACAAATTAGAGCTTAGTGTTATGGAGGGTTTTAGTGTAAAGATTGCAAAAGTAAATTGCTTTCCTTTTGCAATTTTTATTTTGCTTGATGTTTTGAGTGCTTTTTTTTAGTGTTTGATAGTGTGATTCTTTACTGTATAGTGTCATATTTTTCATTTGATTTTCTGATACTGTGATGAATCATATCACAAGTATATATATATATATATATATATATATATATATATAGAGAGAGAGAGAGTGAGAGAGAGAGAGAGAGATGTATAGAAAAACACTCTGGAAACAGTACAGTGAATTACTTAAAACAAAAACTACTGTAGTTCTGATTCAGAAAAGTCATCCAAACAAACCAGTATCTCACAGTTCGCATGACCATGTTCCTCAGCTTGAATCAGGCCGAGTTTTTCTTTTTTTGCCACCCGATCTTTGGGTAATGGTAACCAAAGAGTCACTTTCTGGAATATCAAGATTTCCTCAGATCAGTTTCTTGTCAATACTGTCTAGGAGTCATTGCTACTGATTATACAACCTCCATACTGTATATGAGGCCAGTGTCTGTCTGTCTGTATGGATCAAGTCCTGCCCTCCAAGGCTCCAACTTCTCTCACAGTAGCTGCTCTTCTTACAGTGGCTGATTCCTCTTCAGCAGACCTCTTTACAATACCCTTCTTCTCTCCACATTGTCATTTGTTTTATAAGAACGGATATGGGCTTATCCATTCTGGGCAAGTGTGTGGGCTCCTCCACTGCCCTAACAGTTTAGCCCCTTGTGACCAGCAGTGGTCACTGGGGGCACTATACTACTAAAAATATACTATATATATATATATATATATATATATATATATATATATATATATATATATGGGTCTACTTCAAAACAGCGAATAATTACATTATCGAATCGCACTTCATCGAACCCGACTTCATTGAATCTTTATTATATCGAACTGCCAAAACAATGAAAATGAACTCCGGGAAAGAAACCACTCGACCACCAGGGCAAAACAACAAACAGCAAAACAAAAAACCCTCCAACTGGGGGCTTTGCCCCCCACAACCCCCTAATTAAATACACCACTCTGAGATCGCACTACAGTGTAGGAAGGGCAAGGTTCCCCATGGTGGCCAAGTGGTTCCTTTCCCAGAGTTTGTTTTCATTGTTATTTATTTATTTTATTTATTTATTTATTGCATTTGTTTACCAGGAAAAATCCACTGGGCCTAAAAGAGCCCATTTTCAGTGTAGGCCTGAGGAGAAAAGCTCTGACAAGACATAACTACAGAAAATATTAAACATTCATTGGTATAAATGCAGATACAGTATTAAACATAGTGATTACAGTAATATATACATAAGATATACATAAAAGCAGGAATTTTGCTGGTTGCCAGATGAATTCAAGTCAGAGAGGTATAAATAGAGATATACTAATCAGCATTTTTCTATCAATATCAACAAGTGATAAAAAAAATAATAATTATGGAGAAAATATCATCAGTCAGCAGTAGCAAAAAGCATAGGAGTTTAGTTATCATATAAGCAGAAGGAGGAAGTTAGGTAATAGAGCAGGTACATAGCGAGGAAGAGTTGAGATGATTTTTCAGTATTTGTTTGAAGGTGGTGGTGCTGACTGTGTTTCTTGTAGACCAGCAGGTAAGGTGGGCTCTTCTAAGTAGATGATTTTCAGATCTCAGTTGCCTGCTGGGTTGGTATTGGGTGAGTAGTGTCGAGAGAGCAGGACAGTCAATGGGTCTGTAGATTATTTTGCATGCTGTAGTTAGTTAGGTGAATGACAGATGGCAGGAAAGTACAAGCCAGCCTTATTGTTTCTGTAAGTTACAGAGGTGGGATGAGAATTTCGCCTTGGTGGCAAATTTGGCTATTCTGTTGTAACACATTTCAAGTTTGGATTTTGTAACACATTTCAAGTTTGGATTTTGCAAAATTTTTGATATTAGTGAGGAGAAGGGTGCCTTAAAGGAGGCAGAGTAATAAAAAGGTGTTTGCAAGGGTTTGTTTAGTAGAGAGGCTAAGAAAGTGTTGGTGCCTGTACAGCATACCAAGCTTTTGGTGTGTTTTTATAATGTTATTGTTTATGTGTAGGTCAAAGTTAAGATTTTCATCTATAATGATGCCTAGTAGTTTAGTGTGTGGAACAACTTCTATAGTAGCATTGTCTTGAGCTTGTATAGTGTAGAGTTTTTTATCTAGGGGAGTGGTTTTCTTAAGGATAAAATGTACTAGTTTAGTGGGGTTTTTTTTGGATTTAGGGCAAGATGATTGTTAAGCATTCAAGATTCAGTAGAGGTGAGGGCATTCTGGATGATTTTCTGGAGTTCAGAGCTTGAATTTGAGTGCATGTTATTGTAGAGTCATCAGCATACTGTATTACTGAACATTGTGGGAGAGTGGAGTGAAATTTGCTAATAAAGATGCTAAATAAGAGAGGACCGGGCATGGAGCCATGGGGTACCATTGTGGAAGTACTGAGGAAGGGAGAGTAAGATTGTTGCCATTTGATAGATTTCTGCCTATTGGATAGATAGTTATTAAACCATTGTAGGGTAGATGGGGAAATGTGGAGGGTGCATAGTTTGGAGAGGAGGATGGTGTGGGAAATGGTATCAAAAGCATTGGAGAGGTCGAGGAAAAGAGAAACGATTATTTTGCCAGAATCCTGTGCCCAGCTGACTGTAGCTAGGAAGGAGAGGAGGGCAGTAGTGGTGCTGTATTCTGGTCTGAAACCATGCTGAGTGGGTGATAGAATTTAGTTTTTGAGCAGCTGGTTGAGGAGTTAGGCATGGATGCATTTTCCTAGTATTTTAGAGAGGGGTGAGAGAATTGCTATGTGCTGAAAGTTTGTGGTGTCTGTATTGGTGCTGCATTTGTTTAAGGGGAGAATGTATGCTTTTTTTTCTGATGTCTGGAACTAGGGATTTTTTTAATCAAGCTGTTAATGAGTATGCTGATGAGATAAGCTATAGAGTTTGCAGCTAGCTGTGGGAAGTGTGGGGGTAGATTGTCAGGTGTCAGAGTACAGGGTTTTAGCTTAAGTAACTTTTTTTATTGTGGCAGTGGGTATGGGGGAGAATTTTAGGTTGGGGTTGAGGATAGGATTGTTTTCTGGCATGATTTGGTCATCAGCTGTCTTGGTGGTGGTGGTGCTAGCTGTAGGAAAGGTGGTGGTTACATTAGCTATGGTGTCAGTGAAGGAGGAATTGAAGAGGCTGGAAAGTTCTGCTGGGGTTTTGTCTGGGTCAGGGGATGGGTTGCTTTGAGCTTTGAAAGCCTAAGTGTAATAGTTGGTTAATGGATAACCAGAATTTTTGGGGGATTATCTTTATGTTGACTTTGTAGATGGAGGTGGTGGGCTTTTTTATCTCTGGTTATTAGTCATTTTTCCTAGTTACAGAGTTGCCTGTATTGTAGTAGAGTTGAGGGAGTCTTTGTTTTTCTGCCATGATTTCCAGATTTTATCCCTTGTGGATATGACTTTGGTGGATTTTGAGAGCCAGCTTGCATGGTTATGTTTTATCCATTTTTGGCAGGTGGGTGCTTGCCTATTTAGGATGTCCAGGAATGTTAAGTTAAAGAATTCAACAGTCTCATTAAGTGGTAGGGATTTGAGGGGTTCCCAATTTATTATAGCTAAGGTTTCATTAAATATGGATGGATGGAACTTAGTCAAATTTCTAGTTGATTCGTATTGGTGTTGGCCTGATGTTGGGGAAGATTTGCGTAGGATATATGGCGGGTGGTGGTCACTAATGGTATTAGGTAGTATACCTGCAGTCATGATATTGTTATGGTTGGACACTAATATCCAGTCTATTGTGAAGCCCCAGTTGTTATTTTTGTGTGGTCTGTTGATGTCTTGACTTAGCTGGGAGAAGTTGTAAAGGGTTATGCTATTTAAGGAGTTCTTTTAGGCAATGTCTAGCCAATCAATGTTTACATCACCTAGGATGATGGTTTAATTATATATGTTTTGGGATGTCCAGGCAAGTATGTTCTCTAATATTGGTATGCTGTTTCATGAAGGAATATACAGAGCAATTATGCAAATGTTTTTATATGATACGTTTTAATATAGAGACTAGTACTTCGGCTGGAGAGAAGTTGGGTTTTGGTTTTGAGTACAGAAATAATGTATATTTGCTAGGGAAATGTATTGCTACTCCTCCTCCTCCTCTCTTGTGGAGCCGATGAGCTCTTAGGCATGAGTAGCCTGGGGGGAGAAATTCTGTGCCTTGTACATATGATTTTAACCAGGTTTTGGTAGCTGCTATACTATCAGGGTTGTTTTGTGAAATCCATGCCTAGAGTTCAGGTATCTTGTTTCTAAGACTTTGGAGATTTATGGTTGATAGCATGATAGATTTGCTAGGTTTTCTGGGACTGCAGGGGGTTGGGCCTTGGTTTGCTTGCACATCACAGCTCTGGGATATAATGCTTTGGCAATTTATGTGGGTTATACTTATCAGTTTTTTCCTAAGAATGTTATAGTTGCTACTGGTGGCGTGATAATGGGGGTGTCTTTGGAGAGGTAGAATTTTGACTTTGGATAGTACAGAGGTATTAGCTGTGAATAAGCAAGGGTGGATGTAACTTGATAAATGTGGTTTATGTGTGGTGATTGCACAGGTTGGTGTAGGAGGTATGCTGGGTGTCTGGAGAGTTATTATTGTTAAGAGAGAGCGTGTGAGACAAGTGAGATCATAGTACTAGTAGTGATGGACATGATGGTGGTTGAGTGTAGTGTGATAGAATGAAAATGAACAGGTGTGTGTGTGTGTGTGTGTGTGTGTGTGTGTGTGTGTGTGTGTGTGTGTGTGTGTGTGAGTGTGTGCGTATGTGCACGCGCAAGGCTAATTCAAGTTATTATAGTGCCATCTAGTGGCAAGTGCCTGAAAGAATGCAGAGGAGAGAACCCTTCATCGTGCACACAGCAGGAACTAGCACACCTTTTAAAACTAAGCCTCAGAACTTTACAAAAACTAAGCTGCAATTCACCTATTGCAACAGAAAATCTGTAGGGTGTCAGGTTCTTGCTTCCCGGAGGTTTTATTTAGTTAAAAGACAGCCAGCTTCAGTGGACAAAAACAGACTTTGTTGTTTTGCAGTTTATCCCACATGGGGGCACATAAGAAACCCGTGCGAACTGAAAAATAAAGTTAAATAAGGCAGAATTAGTGCAAAGGTTACAGGAATGTGAAGTGTTCTGGGTGTTCGATATAATGAAGATTTGATGTCAGGCCCGATGAATTGAGATTTGATAATGTAAATATTCAATATTCTGAAGGGGGTCCACACACACACACACACACACACACACACACACACACACACACACACATATATATATATATATATATACACACACACACACACACACACACACACACACACACACACACACACACATGTATGTAACACATATATGTTATATGTGTGTACATATATATGACAGTAGTTAAGTCACACTAAATACTGTTCCATTCTTTCCATTGTAATTTATTTAAAAATCACCATAAAGTCATAATTTAATTTGTACATTATAGCATTAATAAGGTAGGTGGATTAATTATTCTCTCTCTATTATTAACTTTAAATGTCTCTATTTGTTCTAGGTTTTATTGGTTTCTGCAAACAACCCCTGTTCTGGTTCTGGCATCCCCCATTACCTTAATGTAGCCCGAATTATTGTGCTGAGATATACATTTAGATTCCATCTTCAGTGACTTTTACTAATCTGATGAGACAAGGGATCCTAATTATTTGCATAAACACATTATACATGTGCTCTTAATAGTTTCTGTAATTAGGTCATGAAGGGCATTCCCTCATTATAAATGCACTGCTTCTTACTGCCAAGGGAATTGCACCCTACACTTACCGATTTCTATGATCTCTGTCTTTGCAGAACACAAAATAAACCATAAAACCAGTGAAACCTCTGCCACTGTTGAAATAAATATTTAAATGCTTATTTTAATTTTTAACAACATTTTCATAAATTCCTTATACATGTTCCTTATCAAAACTTTGTATTCACTTAATGTCCTCTGTTAAGTGAACTGACTTTGCTTGCTAATGGTTTAATCGATGATGAAAATTTTAATAGACAACAAAGGATTCCTCTGCCTACATCTTCTCACATGTTGAAAGAATATAAAACAACATTTCCTTAATGCGGTAGAAGTACAGACATATTACAGATGTAAAACAGGAATGGTCCTATGTTCAAATTAAAAAAGGGGAAAAAGGAATTATGTACTTTAGATACAATATAGTATTAACAGTAAATTGGAGGCCTCCTTTCACAAAGCATAACATTAATCAGAGCTTACACCTCCTGTCATTCTTATATTTTACTATGTATTCTCGGGTCTATATTAGTTCACCAAAATGGTATTCCGGTGAACACCTATTCAGCGACCTGTAATCAGCAAAAATTGCGTCAGCAATTCATTGACTTTACTAAGGATAATGAAATAGTTCTCTGAAGCACAATGGACCAACTTTTAATTGACTTGAACTCACCCAAGTGAGGGGCTTTGCCTTCCAACTGTATATATCAAATCCGAGATCGCACTACAGTAGAGAAAAGGACAAAGTCCACTGTGCTTCGGGCCACTATTTTGATGCTCTTAGTGAATCATTGAAGCGATTTTCACTGATTGTGGGTCGCTGAAGAGGTGTTCGCCAGAATACCATTTCAGCGACCTAATATAGACCCGTATTCTCTGCATAGTTTCAAGGCAGCTTTTGACAGAAACTGTATTAGAATTTTGAGAAGCTACAATGAGAGTTCTGACTCTTCTGAAATATTAAGTGTGATTGTTCAGCTGTAACAGTGAAGTGTAAAACTCATGGTTTGTCATTAAAAACATTTTCTAGAAGGAAGACAAGCCTCCCTGCACCATTCCTAATGAAGGGGACTGCACTGTACACACTCAAGCTTCTTATTTATACAGATTTTGAGGTAGATCACTGTACCTCAGAGACAGGAGAATATAGTAGTTTTGAACTTAGCATATATTGCTTTCATCACAGTTAATTTTCCACTGCTTCAGGGCTAACACTATCAGGTCTTGAACATGCAAGGGTAACTCCTTTTGCACAACTAACACTCAGAATTTTTTTACAATTCTCCATTGTTTCTGTACTCATACAGAATACAACTTTTCTCTGTGTACATGATTTGTTCCAGATTCTTCAACCATGTGACCAACAGGAAGTCCCTTCCAGTGTTTAATTTTCATGGCTGCTTAGAGGATAGTATTTAAACCTCATCTCAGCTTTGCTGATGGGAATTACTGCGTAAGCTGTGGAAGAAATGCCAGATAAAGAGATCTTTGATTCATGAAATGTGCAAATTCATGTTTAACCCACAAAAATAGGTTCATAGGTGTTTACTAGGCTAACGACCTCAAGGGCCTTTTTAAGCCTAGCCATGCATCTCAAATCTCTGACAAGTTCTGATAATCTTGATAAGTGTAAGCATGGGCCTGGGAGATGAGCCATTTACAGGTTACCTGTGTCCATTAGAGACATAGGTGCCAAACCAAGGATGAATTTCCGGTTTTCCATAAGACTAGTGAGACTTATGGGTCTGTAGTGTCCAGGGTCTGTAGATGGCACAACTTTGTGCAGAGAGATGACTGCTGCCTCTCTCCATTCATGAGGCACAAAGCCTGTTTGGAGGCTATTGTTAAATAGTAATTCCAGAGGCCCTGATAGGTCATGTTTCATACTATTTGGAAGGAATCCTGGGATCTTATCTGGGCCCACTGATGCAGTGTTCTTGGTCTTAGAGAGAGCATTAAGAACCTGTTCTCTAGCAATAGTAGTGGCAGCTATATTTGATGATATTTCCTGAAGGAAGGTTGAGGGGGAGAGAGGGGTAAAATTGGTGCTGAATTTATCATCCAGGAGGTTTGCTATATCTTCTGCCTCAGTATAGGTGGCTCCATTTACAATGAGCTCTGCACACAATTGTGTATTGCCTTTGAGGTTACGAACATAGCTAAAGAATGCTTTTTAGATGTCCTTGGCCTGGGAGGCCAAACTTACCTCATATGTGGCTTTGATAGACTTTATCTGTCCTCTGAGTTGTTTGTTTAGTTTGATGAGAGTGCTTTTACCCTGCTGGGTGCTGCACCTCCTAATTTTTGCCATGATTTTCTTCCTCCTGTTATACAGCCAATTGATTTTGGGTTTCCTCCAGGGTGGCTTGTTTTTTGACTTAGTTCTGTGCTTCTTCCTGGTGGGTACAGCTGCCTCTATGCAGCTATTAGTATACTTGTACAGAGTTTCTGTGAATAGTTCTGCATAGGCAGCAGTGTTCTCAGGGTTTATGGAAGCTTGACATTTTGCCAGGTTCTCACTTAATAGCAGGAGGTTAGCCTTAGAATAATTCCTGAATATTCCAGGTTTAGCTGGGGGTCCAGGTTTTATTTTTACTTCAAAGGAGACCATTATGTGGTCTGACCTTACCAGGGAAGGCATTACAGTAAGGGGTGTGCAGCATTCTCCCATATTAGTGAGGACCAGATCCAGTATGGTTGCACCCCTGGTTGGTGTATTGACTATCTGGTCCAGGGAGTTTGTGTTTACAAAATCCATGAATCTCTGTGCATGTACATTTGGTGTCATATAGGATTCCCAGTTAATAGATGGGCAATTAAAGTCACCCATGAATATGGTATTGGGTTGGATGGTTAATGTTTCTAAGTTTAAATACATGGAATGGGTTTCCTGGGTCATGGAGGGGGACATATAGCTTGCAAGGAAGTGGTATTGGATTTTGCCTATCGTGATTTGAACATGGAGCAGCTCAAGTGCATTGTCCTGTTTGACCAGCCTTGAATTATATTAATTTTTGATGTAAATAGAAACACTTTCACCTTTAGTCCCTGCCTGTGAAGTAGCTGACCTAAATGTGTGGAAGGCATTATAACCTTGCACTGTTGGTGTCCTCTCCGCAGCTTTAAACCATGTCTCAATGACCGCACAAACATCAGCATTCTCTAGGGTAAAGACAGCTTCTAGGGAGTGGAGTTTTTTGTTTAGACTCCTAGCACTGAGCAGTAATACCTTTAGATTTTCCTGGTTTGGATTTGCCATGTTGGAAATACTTTCAGTTTGCCATTGCCTAAAAAAGGCACTATAAGGAAGACAATGTTTTAGCTAATATTTGAAGGCCTAGATGGGAGAGGTGCAGACCATCCCTGGCAAAGCATTGTGGTCTGTTGACCATCTCCTTCCATGCTGACAACACTCCCTTAGAATGACAAAGTGCAAAGATTGTTCTCCAGTAAGACCTAACCTTGTCTCACTCCAGTTGTACCATAGGGGGTAAGCCTACACATGGACTGCTACACCTATAACTTATAGCTTCACATTTGGTGTCCTTAATGAGTCTCCTGGGTGCAAATGCACTAACAGCACAATATCAGGGTGGTCTACAGAGGTTCTGTGCCCCTGAGTTTACATGTGGCAAAATGCACATACTTACTACATCAAGACCGACTGTTTTTATACTGCAGATAAAGTTTTCATTCTCTTCAACAGTTTTTGTTGGAGTTCCCTATTACCTTCTGTTTCTACAAATAATACCAGTCATCTCTTTTAGACCCCTGAACAGCAGTAATTTGGTTATCAGCTTATCTTGGTCAGCCATTTTCTATGATGAATCGGTGGCCACTCCTGATCTGAACAGACTTTCGTAAATGCTCCCTTCCAGTGCAATACTATTTTTGGCGGCTTTTCAGTTAACATTATTTTACTTTGTTCATTTGTTAGTAGATGATTCAGCCTTCTTTTTCCAGCCAGTTTCCAAAGGATTACCATGTTCCTTCATACTTCAAACAACTTGTTGTATTCCATGAATTCTTAAGTTATACTGGAGGGAAAAGTGGGCTGGTCTGTTCAATAGGTAATGCATAGTTGCAGAAATCCATTCTTTTCATTATGCTTAGCACACTTCCTGTCTTTGTGATTCATAGACCTGATCATGATAATGACAGATGATTCACAATAGAACTGTAGTCATGCCTCTCAACTGTCCAGATTTTTGCCTGGTATTTTTGGTCTGCTCCTCAAAAAATTCATGTTTTTCTGGCAAATCACTGAGGATTGAAGTCACTAAATAATGACATACATTTGAGTTTCAGACTTCATATCCTTCAGAGCAATACATGCTAACACAAACCGTGTTGTTCTAGTAACCTAAGTTTATTAGAGCAATAATTAAAATCTGTCCCTATTTTTGGTGCTCTGTTCCCTAATTGTTTTAGGGTTTCCAGATTTCTTAAGCTAAGAGGTGGAGAGGTATGACTGCAATATTTTTGAATGTGCAATAGCACAGTAAAGCCTTACTACTACAGTGTGCACTAATGTCACAGAGAAAATCACTCTGTAGCAAGACAAAACTATACAGCTCAGCAAACAACAGCTGCTTTAATAAGATATATTGTGTTTTATGTACCTTCTTACCAAGTAGCTGTTCACTGCTCTGGTATGCTCCACATTCATTCTACACAGCAATTCAGAAAAGTCTTTCATTCATTAGGCTTAATGAAAAAGCTAGCATTATTTCTATAATGTGTAAATGAAGAGATCTGGTGTTTTTAGGGCTCACTTTCAATGGATCTCAGTAGCATCACTGTGTGTGTGTGTGTGTGTGCGTGCGTGCGTGTCTGTGTGTGTGTGTGTGTGTGTGTGTGTGTGTGTGTGTGTGTGTGTGTGTGAGTGTGTGTGTGCGTGTGTGCGTGTGTGCGTGTGCGTGTGCGTGTGTGCGTGTGTGTGTGTGTGTGTGTGTGTGTGTGTGTGTGTGTGTGTTAGGTGGAAACAGTGGTTGTCATAGCAAGTTTGTTTGCACAACAGGGAACTCCATTGCCATCATCTTTTTTTAACCTTGATAACTTGGAAATAATTTTTTTATTTTTCTTTTACTTAAGTATACTGATGTTTCTGTTTGGCTCTGTATGCTGAGCAACACATTGGCAGAGAACTGGGATCTGTGTGCAGTCAGATACACTATACCAACTGTGAGCACGTACTTCTGATCCAATAATTTATGCAGTTGTGAACAGCCCATATCTAATAAGTACAGTGTATCTGAGTTGTGTATAATCCTGAGGAAGTCATTCTCACATGTACTCTATAGACAAACCATTGTGGTTGCACAGTGGTCTTAGTCCATTTTAAAGCTGTCTTTATGAATTGCAAAGGGATTTGCTATACCACTGTAGTGCATACAAGACCAACTCCCTGAAGAATGATGTTTACAAATCCCACCATATGTTAGCATGTGGATTTTCCATAGATGAGGAAAAACTGACCTCTGTCAGAAAATGCATGGACTGTTGGTAGGAATGTGAAAGTCCCCTTTATTTTACTTGTTGAATCCATTAGATCTGCTAAAGACTGTTTACCTAACCATTTACATTCAAAATGTATTTCCAACACACCAGTTCCCTTTTTTTGAGCCAATAATAACCTGAAAAGTCCCAGATGACTGATTTATATCATCTTATCTTTAGTGATGAAAGTTCTTCTTGGACCTTAGGACTCTGAAGTTTAAAATCCTGAGTACTATGCTGTCCAAAATGTATTGAGGAAACAACAGCTTCATTTTCATCTTCTGTGATTAAGGACATTGTCTTGGAATCTTTTGAATGAAAATAAAGTAGGGCATTTTATTGGATTAGATTTTATTAGGTAAATCTTTGTGCCAAGCTTACTTTTCATGTGGATAATTTGACCTTATCAATAGCTTTTGATTAGCACACCCCTCATCTACATTAGTACATATTTTTATTCCTGGATTCTTAAAAGCTGCTAGCTCCATAACTTAGACCATTATTTTTGGTTGACTCATTCTGTATAAATTAGTTGTAAGAACCATAAAGAGTGTATTATTTTAGCAGCTAAAGTCAAATCATCTCGGTTTAACCCCATATAAATGAATGATCTGATGTTTGAAATAGGTTCATAGGTGCTTACTAGGCTAATGACCATAGGGCCTTTACAAGCCTATCCATGTAATACCTGTGTTCCTTAATTGACAACCAGACCTCTCAACCTCTCAGCACAAGAAATCTGAACAAAGCCAGAAATAAAGGGGGGTAAAGGACCAAAAATAGGTACAGATTTTAAATATTGCTCCTATAAACTCAGAAAGTTGTTAGAATGACAGATTTTGCATTATTTTCTGAAGGATATGAAGTCTGAAACTCAAATGTCTGTCTTCATTTAATATTATTTAGTGACATCAATCCACAATGATTTGCCAGAAAATCACAGATTTTATGAAGAATGTGCCAACAATAAAGGTCCAAAGTCTGGACATTCTATGAAAATCTGGACAGTTGAGAGGCATATTGACCACTGTTAGATGGTTTGATTGTTTGCAGAGTGAATCTATGATCAGCACCAGCTGCCTCTGTCCATGAGGGACATATGGGCCACCCCAGGGGTGAATTTACAGTCTCCCATCCAGTTGTCCAGGTAGTGCTTAAATAGAGTAATTGAGGAGCTCTGTTTAACGTGAATTGGGAGTTTATTCCAGAGTAGCAGCAGCCTCTGGGAGACATGTCTGTCTCTCCAGCATGTTTTGTTTAAGTCACAGGCCAGGTTAAGATCTCTGGAACGAGTGACTTTTGTTTACCTTTTAAATTATCATTATTAATCTTTTTTTTTGAGGAAAAATGGGTTAACAAGAGACACAGAATGAAGAAAACAAACGGGTAAAAGCAGTGGAAAGATTTATGTACATGTTGGTAACTTGCTTGTCTTAATATAAGCAAAGTTGAGTATAATTGTCAGTGACATCTTGATTCCATGAGCAGAGTTAGCTTGTAATATCAGAACACCATCTACATGTTAACATGATTTAACTTGAGTGTCATGGAGTCTTACTTAAATAGTCTGTTTCATGTCATTCACTAATCTGAAGAACTTTGTTGATGAGAAACAGATAGCTAGACACTGTAGAAGTTTACCTCTTATTCTACATCGATAAGATGAATTACGTTACTCTGCTATTAGTCATATCTCAACACTGGGATCAGAATTAGAGTTTAAACTGCCTTGCACCCCCATCGTTGTTCACAGCCAGCATTAACTAATTATCTTAAAGCAGTCAAAGGACTTACAAATATTAGTAATTGCTCTTCCTTTCCAGTGTAGTTAATGACCTAATATCAACCTGTCGTACCTGTTTCTACTTAGTCGCATAAGTAATAATTAATTACAAGATTCTGAAACCAACAGTGTTCAGGAAGCTAGTGGTAGTTTGAAGGATTCTTAATTACAAGAAAAAAGTAACTTAAAAAGCAATGTTCATTTGGGAGTTTATCTTGAAATAATTAACAGGCAAAAAGTATTTCACTTTTGGGGCAGCGTTTGCTGATCTTAAAAACTGTTGGGAGCAAACTGCTTTAAAGTGTTCCCTGGAATTTATAAACATACTTACTGAGTATGATAAAGGACATATTGGCGGCACAGTGGTACAGTGGTTAGCATTGTTGCCTCACAGCAAGAGGTTCTACTGTTCGATTCTTGGCTGGGGAGCCTTCTGTGTGAAGTCTGCGTGTCCTCCCTGCATTCACATGGCTTTCCTCCAGATGCTTCAGTTTCCGTCCACATTCCAAAGACATGCATCTGGAGCATTTCTCTCCATCCGCCAGTGAAAATGGGCTCTGTCCCAGTCGGACTTTCCCAGTAAACAAATGTTGAATGAATAAATAAATACATCTGTTAAATGTTAAAATCTATAGTCTTTTTGATTCAAAACCTAGTGTTCTGGAGAATTTAAATGAATACCTTGATAAACAGGTGAATAAGGTATTCCTAGAAGTTACAACTCTGGAGGCTGAGTCATTACATCAAAAACATCAGAAGTTGCAATGAGATTGATGGAGATTTGAGGAAGCCAGTTGGTTTCCATGGGAGTTCCCCACCTTGAGACAACTTCAGTGGCAGTTGGGAGAAGGAAGAGAATACCGACCAGCATAATTACAACTACAGATATTGTTCATCAGAAAGGAATAGGGGACAACAGCATAATTTTATTATGCAGCTTAATGGACACTTTAATTCCAGTAGGGATGTGGACACTGTGGAACACGGAAAAGGTAGAAGAAATAAAGAGACTTGTAATTTTCATAAGAGACACAACAAAAGAGGATGATAGTGAAGTAGTAAATTAATGTTTAATTGTTACTTTTGCTGATGTAAGCATTGACTGTTATACAAGAAGTATGTTTAGTAAGGGTTTGAAATTTATTCCCACTTCCAGGATTTGTTTGTCGGAAGTATTAAAGGAGTAATGGTTACTATTACGTAAGTTACAACTTAAACATTATTTTTATATGCATGATAGTAATATTAATATTAATGAAACTTGGTTAGATAATATTATTAGAAGCACTAATTTTAAAAGTCAAAAGAAGTTTGTTCCCCCCTTTACAAATAAAACTGTGTTTTTTTATAATATAATTAAGAATTAAATTATATCCTGTATTAATAAATGTTCAAAATATGTTGTGAATTTTAATCTTACAAAGGAGGAATGGATAGCTTTAAGAATGCTGGAAAGGGACATGACAGTGGTAATTAAACCAGTGGATAAGGGGGTAACATAGTAATAATGAAAGATATAATGTGTCAGAATATCAAATGTTGAGCAGTAATCCATTACAGGGTATTCAAGATGGAATTATAATGTTAGCTGGAGAGTTAGTTGAGAAGGGTATATTGCCTGAAATGTTAGGTGATATTTTATTGGTAGTGAATCCTCACATCCCGTTATTTTACATATTGCTTAAAATACACAAAGATATGGAGAATCCTCCGGGTGGATCCATTGTTTCCCGGGTCGATGGAAAGTATTGGAGAAATCCTGGACAGGATTTTCCAGCCTTATGTTATACAACATCCTTCATATGTTAGTGATACCCAACATTTTTTGAGAGAAATTAAAAAGGCAGTTTGGCAAGAGGATTATTTCTTAGTTACAGCGAATGTTAATAGTTTATATACAGCCATCGATCATAAGTTTGGTTTAGAAGCTATTGCCCACTACCTATCTAATATTAACAGCTTACAGAGTATACTAGAGATTAATAATTTTGTTCTGAATAACAATTGTTTCTTTTTTTATGGTAATTTTTATATGCAACTTAGAGGTACTGTACGGTGATGGGAGCTAAATTTGCTCCTAGTTATGCTAATTTGGTTATGGGGAGATTTGAAGAAATTTTTCATTATAGTGAATCTTATTTTATAGATTATGTTGTTTTTTTTTATAGATGTTATATAGATGATTTTTTTATATAGTTAGAGGTTCGCAAGAAGAATTTATAAATTTTATGCAAGTTGTTCAGAATAATTATCTTGGTCTATCCTTTGCATATAATATTCAGAAAGACAGAGTTCATTATTTGGATGTATTGATTTATATTTCACATAGTAAGATCCTTCCAGTTTTGTATAGGAAGGAAATCTCAGTTAATACATTCCTATTTGCTTCCAGTGCACATTCAGGACATTTAGTTAAATATTTGCCTTATGGAGAATTTTAAAGAGCTTGATCTCTATGTTCAGTGGATGAAAATTTACAAGAGATGGATATGAATATAGTAAATAGGTTAGTCATTAGAAGTTATAGTCAAAATATCCTCCTTTCCACCTGGCAGAAGGTGGAGGAGCAGGGGATGAAAGTATATAATAAAAGATCATATGGTAGAAAAATTGATAAGGACAGTGGGATTTTGGAAGATGTATAATTTTACTGGTAATATATAGACTAGTTTTTCCCTGTAATAACTTTTATATAGGAAAAACAGTGGAACAGGTAAGGGTGAGAATACAGGAGCATATAAGGGATATTAAAAGTAACTCGGGCACTAGAAAAGTTGCATTACACTTTTTGGAAAAATATAATTCTGATTTTAATCTATTAAAATTTTTCATTATGTATGTATTAAACATTTGGATTGATAGTTAAATCTTTCTGACATTTTACTGAAAAAAGAAGCATGGTTTATTTTTATGTATGACATATTACAACCTGGGGGCTCAACAAGGAACTCCTTATGAAATATTTAATTTAACGGGATTTTATGTTATTTAATATATTGTAAAGCTGAATATATTATATGATTAATATGACATATTGTATTTAATTTAAATTA
This sequence comes from Protopterus annectens, assembly GCF_019279795.1. Lineage (NCBI taxonomy): Eukaryota > Metazoa > Chordata > Ceratodontiformes > Protopteridae > Protopterus > Protopterus annectens. The sequence continues at coordinate 1,173,026,138 of NC_056746.1, forward strand.
ATTTATGATTAGTATGTGTTTCTGAAATTTCTTCAAAGTAGGAATAATAACATATTTTGTAGTGTTTGTATATTTAGTAATTTGTGGTTTTGCTTCTTTAAGAACTCTGAGAAAATTGAAAAATTGAATAATTGATTAATTAATTGGTTTGGATATATATTTATATGTTTGAGTGTTTTATAAATTTTTTTAACTTAGCCAAGGCGCTAGTTCAGTGTTTTGTGATTCATTGTCTACATGTAATAATATCTGCTTTTAAGTGGTAAAAATAAGTAGAATCTTGTTAAAATGCAAGGGCCAGATTCAATTAAATGTACACTAAGTGTACACGATATGTATTCAATAAAATTCTTATCGTATTTTTTGTGCTTTCTAGTCACTCGGAAAGATTACACTAAGTGTACATGTAGCCTACACTTTGCGATAACCTTTACAAATCCCTGTCAATATTTAAAGCTGCAAGAATATCAGTAGGAAGAAGGTGTGTGTTATGTCTGCGTTGTTTCTTCCTCAGAACAGTGTACACTTAGTGTAGGCTTTATTAAATCTGGTCCCATGTCTTTTCCTGAAGAGCAGTTTCATTTTAACCACATGCTTCTTCATGCCAAGGAATCAAACTCCCTATTACTCAGTACTTACTATTTTACCTGATGTACAAAAAAATCAGATTTTATTAAATCTACAAAAGTGAACTAGAAAAGTTTCATTTGAACATTTTAATTCAATAACTAGGCTTGAATATGGACTGGCTGATATACACCACAAAATAAAGTAATAAATATCATAGTCTTCTAAGTTTAACAAATAACGAGAAGACTATGAAAAGAGCTAGAAGGAAAATATGAGAATTTACAGAATTCTTGAAGATTTAGAAAGTTCTGTAACAAAACATTATAGATCAAGCCTTCTAATTGAACTGGGTCTCCAAAATCTTCAATAATAATCATTAAAAAGCATGTAGGCCACCACAGCACATGTATCCAAAGAAAAACTTAGCCATAGAATTTTTATTTGCCTCCATCTTTGAAAAACACTTTGCTGAAGCAGTTTGTGCTCTAGGCTGGAGAAAAATAATATTCCAGATCCATTATGTGTTTACTGTTAATGATAATTTCTTTTAATAATGGACTGTATAAGCGCTTACACTCTAGTCTTTAAAAATGGTATTCACTGAACTGACCGGACTGACAGTTACTAGTTAATCATTGTGTTGCTAACAGTGAATTTTCAACATTCAGCTATTGCTGGAAAACAGTGCTCCATATTACAAGTTCAAATCTGTCTCACTAACTAGAACGTACCTTGTTCATGTGTGGCCTTCAATTCATGACATACAATAAAGGGGATGGGTGAAGCCCCCATTGTGCACTCTGTTGTATTTTGTTACTCCTTCTTTCTTGGGTTTATCAAATCAAATTTCTATGGTAAGTTTGCCTGTTTATTCCTGTCTTTTAATTGAATGATTGCCAGTAAACTAGTCCTTTAAATTATACAAAGTAAACTGAGGTTTAACATGATTTATCCTGTTTCTATTAAGCCTACCCTTCAACATGGGCTTTAAACTCTTCATATTGCATACCAAGGCCTAAAAATGGAAAATCTAGGTTTAATTAAATGAGACAAAATAACAGATCCTTAAAGAGAATAGCAACAGTTGTGTGTGAGTGTGTGTGCCCAAATTAATATATGTAGAAGCCTACGGCATCTTCTGGTGAACAACAATTAATTAAAAGACATGTCATCATAAATACCACACTGAAAGAACAACTAACCAAAAATACTTGAAGTTGTAAATCAGGAAAAGTACACAGAAATCTATGAATCTGTGAAACTACGTATGAAAAAAAATACCATGTCATGTCAGGTGTAATATACTGGCTGTAGGGACAGTAAGAAAGCTCTGACTGAATCCATGTTGTATGCTACAGGGTTAGCTCTTGATGACAGGTACAAGCTTTACAAGCAAGAAACAGAAAGTCACGTGAAGAAAAAAAAAATAGATGTATTTAAGGCTAGAGCTCAGGAGGTTTGATGTGTGTGCTTACCACTAACTTTAGAGGAATTTCTGGGGAGGCATCGCCAGCATCTTTGAGTGGAAGAAGACATGTTAGCAGAATGAAACGTCTATCCAGCAAAGGAAAATCGGATGAAGGCTGTTGGATCTATACGATTTGCCTTACTAGTGTGAAGGTCCTAAAGGGAAATATCTGTATGTCATGGGCATTTTGAGGTAGCTTTGAGAGTGCTTCTATGGCTACTACCAAAGAGAAACATGACATTTGGAGGAAGATTAGGGCAAACCTTGATTGCTACTATTAATTATATAGAAAATATTATAATTTGTGGTACAGAAAAATATGAATAGTTTTTTTCTATGTGACTTAAACTGGAGGGAAGTATAAACTCCCCAGTGACTAACAAAGAGTTTGGAAAAGCCCTATTATTACTATACAAAGCCTGTGAAATGTACAGCTGATACTTTGTGAACTGCAATACATTGCAACTTTGAAGTCGCTCTACTGTGCACCACCACTTGTATATGTCTGTTTGTGGACTGCAGCCACTGCTTTTGGCCCTAAAATGGAGGAGATTATTAAAGCCTTAGCAAAGGCTACCACAGATATAGGACCATCTAAGACAAATGGCTATCATTTTCCAGGAAAGGAGCGATGTCAGGTGTGCAACCATTCAGTAATACTTTGCTAACTTGCAACATCATATTTTTGCAATGCATCAACAGAAAGCACCTATAATTAGTTAACCAATTGTTGCCGCCCCAACAACCACCCTCTGCTGGGTTGGGATTTCCCAATTTGAAGGTGTATTTCAGAGCTACACAGTTAAGACAACTATACATAGAGCACAAGCAGAAAACTATAATTCTAAGTGAAAAGGGATGATGATGTAACAGGGGAGAAGATCAAGAAACATGTAGACAGGGATTTTGGATGCAGATCCTTAAGAAGAATAACAATAACCATACATAATATTATATTAATAAAGTAGCAGAAAGTATTCTAAGAACTAAGCCAACATAGGAATGGAGAAAGGAGATTCTGCTGATAGGGATGACTGCAATTAGGGATACAGATGATAGGCAAGGGCGGGGGCTGGAATTTATTGAAGAAAAAACTGGCAAAAAAAAACAAGGTGTTGAGAGTAAATAAACAGAGAGGAAAGGGGGTTTATATCACATGATCAAAACGCAATAACATTGAACACTATAACATCGAACTTATAACCATGAAAACTGAAAACTCTGAAAGCTGAGAACAGCGATTGTCTTCCCTGGGAAAACAATCGCTGTTTCAGCACAAAACACACAAACACTACTAACTATGTCTAATGTGGGGGGCTTCATCCCCCACACCCCCCCAACTTAAATATACCAACTTGGAGATTGCACCACAGTGGAGGAAATAGAGAAGCCACAGAAATGGCCCACCAAATTCTTTCCCTGGGAAAGAATTTGATGTTCTGCAGCTTCGCTGTTCTCAGCCTTCAAGGTTTTGGGTTCGATATCATAACATTCAAGGTTTTGCAACTTCAATGTTATGCTATAGACCCGAGGAAAGGTAATTAAATGGGAAGAGGCTAAGAATTTATTTGCACAGCAGACTAGAGGTAGCCTTCCCTATCAAGGACTGATATCAGAGTATAGGCAAAGAAAAATAAATAGGGGATCCTAAGTAAAAGACCATCATGGGTTGAGTTTTTAATAGAATCTAGAATAGCAGCTGTTGTTCAAAAAGGAATAATTAGCAGAGCATATAAAATATTGCATGATAACTATAAGAATTGATCAGAGGAGGTTAGAAAAGATTGGGAAGAGAGACTGGACAAGCAATTCACAAAGAAACAATGGGGGGGGGTATATGTTTGTCTCCCAGATATGAAACAAAGTCTAAATGATTTTTACATAGGTATTTGTATACCCCAAGTAGATTCCGAAGAATTTTTCCTCAGATAGACAGTAAATTTTGGAGGTGTGATGGCGAAGAAAGAGGTAATTGGGAAAATATTTTCTGGGAGTGCAATAAGTTGGCAGACTTTAAAGATTCCCTGCAGACTACTCTGTCAGAGATACTGAGTGACCAAATTGGTGTAACTAGGGAAATGATTTTTCTGAGCCATGATACAGAATGGGAATTGCCTGGACATAGTAAGGCTTTGCTGAGTCTAATTCTGGTGGTTACCAAAAAAAGCAATTGCTAGAAAATGAAAATCAAAGTCTAAACCAACTGTACTAGAAGTAGTCAATATAGTAACAGAGATAAAACAACTGGAAATAGGGTCTTTAGAAAAGGGCAGGAGGAAATTATATAAAGAAAATGGGAGTTGTGGGTGCAATACATGCAGAGGAGGAATGAAGTTTAAAGAAGGCAGGATCAGAATGAGCTTTATAATGTTTGAAAATGACCGGATAGATTATATGTGATGTATAATGTTTGCTACTAAAATTATGTCAGTACGGTTTGCTTTCATTTATATAAATGTATGATTGTCTATGTCATAAGTGACAATTTAATAAAGATGTTCTTGTTAAAAAAAAAAACACCCACTGCTGAAGAAACTCAAGTAGAGAATGATATTAATACCTATCCTGTGGAGGTATCTAGCAAGAGAAAACTGATCCTCTCTGAAATCCTATATATGGAAACCAGAAACAGAAAAAAATATTTTTATTTATTCTTTGTTGACCAGTTTAGTCCCACTAGGCTAATAGCCTCTTTTGAGGGTAGACCTGAGTTGGCATTTATACTACTAGGTGAAATTTAGCCAGGGCATTTGAGAACTGCCCCTACTTGTTTTGGGCTGTGCACATTCCTAGAACTGTGGTAGCTGGGAGGATGGTATGTGGTGTGGAAAAGATAGCAAAAGGCATGGAGGCAAATGCCAGTGCTGTGAAGAGCGTTAGAGATATTGTGGAGGATTCAGAAGTCATTTTTCAGCAAAACGTATTTGCTGAATCTGAAATAGAACAATTGGAAAGTGAATTTTGTGCAGTTAAAACCCTCCTATCAGGTGGGTTGTAAGATGACTAATTGAAGAAGGTGATGTAGAGCAAACCGGAGAATAGAGGAGGTTTTTCTTGGGGAGAGAATGGATAAAATCCAAAAGGAAGAAGTGGAGTATATCCTGAAAGGTGAATATGAAACATAAAAGAAATCTGATGCAGAAATGATGAAAGAGAGCACGGGGGGGATAGAAAAGAAAAAGCCAAAAGACAATGCAAAGCAGAAGTATGTGGCAAGGATTCAAAATAAAGAAGAGAAATAATTGGATTAGTATGATGTTTGGGACAACTTAATGATTTCTTTGGGTGTAAATGCTCAAAAGGTAATACCATGTATTCTTATAAACAAAGAGACGTTTTGTGATATTATATTTAAGAGTGTATATGCCATGAAAAATTTCCTTGAGAAAAATAAAAAGAAGAAGAACTGTAATCCTTGGACCTTATATGCATTAAAGGTATTTAACAGGGAAAAAAAAGAAAATACATGTGCAATTTCAAACAGAGGTAGAAACAGAGACTTTGAAAAGACAACTTAAAACAAATATGTAAAGAAGTACTGGATGTTGTGAAGATTTATGATAATAGGGGTATATGGACTTGTGGATAAGACTAAAATATTGTGTTAAAGATAGAAAAAGATAAAATTGTACATATTCCTAGTATGATAAATATTGAATGAAGTAAAGGTGCTGTAAAATATTGGGGACAACCGAAAGCATGTTTTTGTTGTGGAAAAGAAGACCATCTGATAAACAACTGTGATAACAAGAAATGTTATATTCATTGGGAACTGGGCCATGATACAAGAAGGTGTGAACTGAACTGCTGCAAATGTAACAAAACTGGGTATTTATGGATGGATTGTAAAACTGAAAGTTATGATAAGGAAATTGAAAAAAGGAAAAAAATGAAAAAGAGACAACATATTAGGGGTGTTAGAAGAGAAGTAAAATAAAGAAGGGGAAGAAAAATATAAAAAGATGAAATAGAGAAATGTTCTGAAATAAGTAATGAGAAGCATATAGATAGGAAAAGGTAAAACAAAAATATATATTGGTAAATAGATAGGAAAAGCAAATGGGATAAGTTTGTAAGAGGAAAAAAAAGGAATGGATAATATATAATAAATAATGTGAAGTTATATTCAAAAAGGAAAATATAGTTTCTAGGAAATTAAGGAAAGGGGGTATAATAATTTTTAGAGTGCTTTCTGTAAATGTGAACAGTATTAAGAATATAGTAAGAATGATAGGGTTTTGGAGAGGTGCAAAAAGTGTGATATAGATGTAAGCATATTAAAATATATAATATTTTTAACAACTGAAGAAAGATTACAAATAGAAAAATTATGAGGGAACATAGCTTGGAATTTGAGAAATGATTGGTGTTCTGGAATAGTGATATTTTGTATAAATTCAGTGAAAATATTAGCTACAACATCAGTAAGAATGGGAAGATTAACTACTATGGACTTAAGATAGAAAGAACAAGTATATAGAATTATAGAATTATATGCTCATGTTAACCTGTAAAGAAAGGGAGAATTTATTTCAGCAGATTGTAGATTTTGTAGTGATAAACAAGAATATTACTGTGACAGGAGATTTTAACCGGGAAAAATGAAAGGAAATAATGTAAGAAAAATACTACAAGTTATGAGGTGAGGTAAAGGAATTCTTTATAATAAAAATTTGTGAACTTACAGAAAGAGTATATATAAAACTGAAATAGATTACTTATTATTATCGTAAGGATTATTTATTGAAGGAGAGACAATTGTAACAGACTTTTCTGATCACCGCACTATGGCTAGAGATAAAGAAAAATAAGGAATATATAAAAATAGGCAAAGGAATAGAAAGGATAATTGAGAAAATGTGGGATGAAGAAGGAAAGAAATTAATAACACAGTTATTGAGTGAATTTATTACTATGAGAGCAATTTATAAAATTTGGTTTGACTGATGAATTACTTTTTAAGCAAAACATAAAATATGTTTTTTTACAGTGGCAGGATGATGGAAGAAAATTTGATAAAGAAAAGTATAAAAGAATATGCAAAGATGCATTAAAAGATTTGGAAAATGATAGAGAATATTTTGATAAAGAAGAAAAAATTATATAGGAAAAATCAAGAAAAAAATAAGGATCTGTTTGTGATGACAGGAGATATTGTCAGCTGAGCTAGCTGGAATTTTGAAAATAATTATATGTCACTGGTGAATATCAAAATAATTTGTATAAGATACTTGTGTTACAAATGTATTAGAACTGTATGTCGTGTGTATCGAAAAGGCATCTGTGAAATGTTTCTGTTTAAAATGGATCCACAGTGTGACCTACTGGAAGAAAACAGAATTGTACATGCACTATTGCAACTGTTTAAATGTGTATATTTTAACAGTGGAAACTGGAATACAGGATGTTAACTTCAGAAAAATAACCAAAACTAAATTACTTTATGACTAGGATATAAAATATGGTATCTTTCAGTTTTCAATGCAGCAAGAGACACAATGTCTGTACCAGGAAACTTTCTGCGTTGTCTTTATGGTGAATTAATTACTTGTCTTCAAAGCATGAAGGAATGCAATTGTTTTATGACTTCCAGCATCTGCCAGAGTTCTGAGGAGAAGCCCTTGTCTATGTATTTTTACAGGTAGATGCTAAATGCTACCAGTTGCCATCAATGGTTGTTTTGGGCCTAGGAACTAAAAGTCAAATGACAAGAAATGATGTCATTCTGCAAGCTATCCCAGAAATAATATTTTACATATTAATTTGAGAAGTCTCTTAGTGAGATAGAACATTCTGTATTCTGTCTTGCACCTGACAACAATGAGAAGATCCATTCACCACATCTGCCTTGCTCTATTTGTAAGTTCTTAGGTTATAGTAATTCTGTTAGATTCAGTCAGGAATATAGTAAAGCTTAGTTTAGATATTTTTCTTTATTTGAAACTGTCCTGCAATGTTGTTTTAAATATTTCCTGGGATTTTGAACTCTGATTTCACTGTGAATATATTTTTAGAATTGTCTTGTTCTTTTATTATTTATTATTAAATATATTTAAACCTTTCATTGTGGCTGATCTGGGTAGAAATATTTACGTTTTGAGAGTACTTGCATATTTATTTGATGATACGGTGTGGGATACTCCTAATAGCCTTGCTCTTGGTCAAAGGCCCTTAAAGTAGCTGACAAGGAGTTGACTGGTGGCAGTGGTAACTACCTTATAGTCTGGGCAGAAGGGTGCATAGCTAATAAACCTATGCCATCCTTTCCCAGGTGTGCGCGCGTGTGTGTGTGTGTGTATAAATCAAACCTCAAGAGTGTGTATGTCAGCTACATGGGTAGTGACGTGAAGCACTGGTTGGACAGAGAGGGTGCTGTGGTCTCAGCTTGGTCACTCAGCTGAGATCTCAACTCTATAACTGTGCCAGTGGGGAGTCTTATTGGAGATATAGAGAAAGGTAGAGGAACCAGCCCCAGACTGACTGTGGTCTCTGTGTGCTCTTAAGTGAAACTGCACTTGATGCAGAGAGCTGCATCTGAAAGTACAGTGTGTATACCTGTCATCCTGCAAGTGTACATCCCCCACTGATGTCAGTGGTGAGGACTGAGGCTCCTAGATTACTGGTTGGCAGTGGTGGGTCATCACGCTGTTATTTAAGCAAAGGTATTTTCTGCAAGGAAAAAGTGAAGAATTATCAGCATAATTAAGTAGATTAGTGAAGAAAGATAGCAGTGGAATGAGATGAATGAAAAATGCAAAAACATAAATAAAAATAACTCAGGAATAAATTATAAACATTACAGTAGATTATGTACAAGAAATATTTATAGAATAAAGAAAGAACTGAAGAAAATATAGGAAGTAAAAATATTTCAGAGCAAGAAAACAAAGAATATGAAAAATAAATTTCTTTACATGAGTTGGATAAAGTACTAGGAGATGTGAATATAGATGTGGCTGCAGGACTTGATAGATTAGAATACAGAATAAATAAAAATTTAATGGACTGGCAAATAATGGCTAAGTGAAGGTTTCTTGTATAAAGAAGTATGTAGTGGAGTACTTGAACTTATATGGGAAGAAAGATAAAAACAGAGAAATAAAAACTGGGGACCAATAGTACTGAATAATACTAATTATAAGATGTTTTTATTAACGTAATACAGAAGAGAACTGAAGCTAAGATGGAAAGTGTTATGTAAGATAGTATATAGGGTAAGGGGAGTCAAGAATTATTAATAATTGTAACAGAGATTGTGGATGATATTATAAATAGAAGAAAAGAAGTGAAACTTAGGATAGGGGATCTTAATAATGCATTTGATACAATAGGACATGACATTTTATGGGTGATAATGAAAGAATACAATATAAGTGAGGAAATGTTTGTCTGCTTATAACAATAATAGAGCAAGAGTAAATGGTTGGCTGAATAAAGAAATACACATGATAAGACATGGAGGTCCAATGTGTTGTAAACTATTTGTTTTAGTTATGAATCTGATATTATGTAAGGTCAATTTTAAAATGAAGGATAAATGAAGAATATATAATTCCTGAGATGTTAAGAATTCCAGTTTTCCTGACTTATGGAGATGATATTATACTGACTGCAAAAAAAATAAAATTTGGATAAAATAAGTAATATTTTGTTTAAATGAATGTTTTAAAGCAACAGGTATGCCTTTAAACAAAGAGAAAAGTAAAGGATTGGGTGATGTGGTTAAGAGTGCAGTGTCAACAATCAATCTACTTGGTGGTGGAATAGAACTCACTGCTGTCTACACCAAAGTTGTGTGTGCTACCTGTTGTTCCACTGACATTGCTGTTAGCTGGAGCAGATGTCTCACTGGAAGCACAACAGAGAGATGTAATCACTGGACATTCACCATGAACTCTATATGATCCCAGACTGCTGATGTGAAACAGATAGTGAGACTTTTGTTTACTGTTAAAGTGACTTTGAACCTGATGTGAATGTCACATGAAAAAGTCTGTTTCTGTTTTGCTAAGAAAAGCATGTCTTTGATCATCCACCTTGTAAATAAGCCCGTGATGATTTTTGAAAAACTGATAAGAGTGTTTATGTGACTACTAAATGAAACACAACCCAAGTGACAAATTCATGTATACCCCTCAAATTAATTATTGAACAGTGGTCAGACAACATCATAAAAAGGTGTGTAAAATCAGTTTAACTGAAACCAGCTACTCAAACCTTCATTCAGATTTTACAGTCTTACAGCCAGAACTACTTTGATAAATGCAACAGGGAGCCTTCCCTCTATGTGCCAAAATACATCAACATTCAGATCTGTTAACAACAGCACCGGTGGTTATGTATAAGGCAAACGTACCTGTAGCAAATGAAGGCAAACCCTGGGATTCAAAAATGTGGTAGTATGGCTAAAGCAATGCACAATAATATTGGGAGATTTTTTTAACGTTTCTGTATTTTACAGAATGCGGATATTGCAGTTAGGTATTGTACTTAGGTCCATTACCATTTGATTTATATGGACATCCTGCCCATTTCTGTGAAACACAGAATGTTTAAAAAAACTCCTGATAGTATCTTGTAGTGCTACCACATTTCCTAGCCCCAGGGATAATTAATGACATGCATATCTTATCACCACTTTAATATCATGATTTTGAAATACCAGGCATTTAATGAGTAGCTTTCAAAACAATAGATTTGATGGGGTATAATTTGATGAATTGTGCTTCAACAAGTTGGTAATAAATCCTATATAAAATATGTGGGGTCTAAGAGCTGGATATTAGTTCTATTTGTACTATGGAAGGGACATATGGTTGTACAAGTAGTGGAAAAGTTACAAGTCAAGTACGAATACAGTACCCCAGTAATACACATAAAAAAGTCATATCCAACCTCCCCAACACATAAACACATATTCCATTTATCATAGAACTTTCCTTTTTTAATTAGGCTTATTGTATTATTATTATTATTATTGTTAGCTACCCGTATACACGTACCCATATATCTATATATATATATATATATATATATATATATATATATATATATATATTTATATTACACACACACACACACACACACACACACACACACACACACACACACACACACACACACACACACACACACACACACACACACACACACACATATTTGCTACACATTTTACATGCAGATTCATACACTGTGTAACCATAATATAAAGGGTTGACTATATACGACTATATAATTTAGGTGATACTTATATAAATATAAATATATATATATTTATATTACACACACACACATATTTGTTACACATTTTACATGCAGATTCATACACTGTGTAACCATAATATAAAGGGTTGACTATATATGACTATATAATTTAGGTGATATATATATATATATATATATATATATATATATATATATATATATATATATATATATATACATATATATAAAATATACTATATGTGTGTGTGTGTGTGTGTGTGTGTATCGCTAAGTTAAATGTTCAACTTAGTGAATAACTGATCAAGCACAAACAATTGAAACCAAATTGATACCTTCTTTAACATTTTTTTGCAATGGCAAGACTCTTTGCGCCTCCCCAAACCCTGTTAATTATACATACCAACTCCGGGGTCACACTACATTGGGGAAAGGCCAAATTCCCTGAACCTTTCTGCACTTTAGTCTCACCCAGAAAAAAAAAGCCTGTATGTGTAATGACACACACAAGCCTTTTTTCCATTTGACAAAGTAAACTTTTAGATACACACACACACACACACACACACACACACACACACACACACGCACACACATACACACACACACACATATATATATATATATATATATATATATATATATATATATATATATATAATAAACACATACACACACACACACATATATTGTGGCATAGAGTGGTGGCTGCAGAAAGTACAGTTTTGTACCTACCATAAATGTAGATGTTCGAGTGCTCATACAGCTGCAGTCATAACAGATGGGTTATCCTGCCGTCAGGCGGGTCCTAGGTTGGCCGAATTCCAAAGTCTAGGTCCGGCGTCGGTTGTCATCGCTTCCTCCCTGACGTCAGTGCGGCAGGGGTATAAAAGAGGCAGCCGACGCCATTTTCTTCAGTCTTTCTTTCCCCAGATGTCAAGTGCCCCCAGAAGGAAGGCAAACATAATGTTATGCAAAAATGCAATGTTGATAAATCAAAAACAGTAGTTGCAAGCAAATACACCATAAAAGAATACCCCAAAAGGTTATATGAAAAGGGTTTGTCATAAGGCCTGTCCTAAGAGGGGTTGGAGGGAGGGAAACCTGGACTGCAGCTGTATGAGCACTCGAACATCTACATTTATGGTAGGTACAAAACTGTACTATGTTCATCGTGCATACAGCTGCAGTCATAACAGATGGGTAGAATCCCAAAGCTAAGTAAGGGTGGTAGGCACTAAGTGGAACTAGGAGGGGCTAGGATGCCCTGCAGGACTGCTGTGGCAAAGCCCGCTCTAGATTTAGAGTATAGTGGGAGGTGATAGTGCTTGGAGAAAGTGTGCACTGAACTCCAGGTGGCTGCTTCCAAAATATCCTTGGTAGGGACCCCCCTGAGGAAGGCTGCAGAGGTAGCTGTGGCTCTGGTGGAGTGGGATCTGATGCATGCAGGCACAGTTTTTCCATGAAATGAGTAACAAAAGCGTATGCAGTGGGCTATCCATTTTGAAATTGTTTGTTTGGAAATAGCCTTTCCTTGAGCACCTGCAGCATAGGACACAAATAGTTGCTCAGATTTCCTGAATGGCTTTGTCCTTTCCAAATAATAATGAAGTTGTCTGTGAATGTCCAAGGAATGAAGTAGTCTTTCCCCTTTGTTTTGTGGATTAGGATAAAAGGTAGGTAAGTGGATAGTCTGATTCAAAGCTACACTGGATACTACCTTTGGCATAAAGGTAGGATTGGTTCGTAAGGAAACTCTGTCCTGATGGAAAATGATGAATGGTTGCACAGCCATGAGGGCCTGTAGCTCCGAAACCCTGCGAGCTGAGGTGATAGCCAGAAGAAAGGCTGTTTTCCATGACAAGTACTGTAACTCTGATGAAGAAGCTGGCTCGAAGGGAGGAAGGGTCAGCTTTTCCAATACAAAGTTGAGGTCCCAAGCAGGGACTGGTAGTTTCCTTGGGGGTTTTATATTCTTTGCCCCTCTGAGGAACTGCCTTAAGAGAGGATGAGAGAATAAAGGAGGATCTGTGTTGTATTGTGCAGAAATGGCTGAAGCGTGGATCTTGATGGAGGAGAAGGAAAGTCCATTGTTTAACATCTCAGCTAGGTACTGTAAAATGTGAGGAATATTTATTACTCAAGGATTCTGTCCCTTCTTTTGATTCCAGGCACAAAATCGTTTCCATTTGGCGGAGTAGGCCTTTCTAGTAGAAGGTCTTCTGGCCTCCAAGATGACATCCTGGACCTCCTTGGAGAGGAGAAACTGTTGGGAAATCAAGGAATTCTCCATGCAGCTAGATTTAGAGTTTTGAGATGGCTGTGAAGAGTTTTGTAGTTGTGCTGGGACAACAGAAGCGGGACTAGAGGTAGGGTCCATGGTGGGGAATGTCAGGCTCTTCAGGAGCATATACCAGTGTTGCCTTGGCCAGTCTGGAGCAATGAGAATCATTTTCGGCCTCTCTGCTCTGGCTTTTAATAGAACTTTGGGAAGCAGAGGAAGAGGCGGGAAGGCATAGACTGTCAATGTTGCCCAATTGAAGGAAAGTGCGTCCACTTTCCACGCCTGTGGATGATAGGTCCTTGAACAAAATTTTTTCAACTGGCAATTTCTGTGGGTAGCAAAGAGATCTATGTCTGGCTGTCCCCATGCCTGAGTTATCTTTGTGAAAATTTGGGGATGCAACTTCCATTCGTGTGGATCTGTCATATTTCTGCTTAGATTGTCTGCGAGTGTGTTTTCCTTCCCTGGCAGGAATTGTGCCTGTAGTTGAATTTTCAATTCCAGCGCAGTGTTCCATAGGGTCATGGCTTGCCTGCACAGGGGGTATGAATGAGTTCCCCCTGTTTGTTTATGTACCACATCACTGTGGTGTTGTCTGTCCTTATCAATAGCTGGCCTGGATGCAGTAGGTCTTTGAAGGTCATAAAAGCCTTTTGCACGGCTAGCATTTCCTTTTGGTTGATGTGAAGGAGCTTCTCTTTTTGTGCCCATTTTCCCTGAATGCACTGATCTGTCATGTGTGCTCCCCAGGCGTAGTCCGAGGCGTCTGTTGTGATGATTTGAGTTGCTTGAGGTACACAGAAAGGAAGACCTGTGTTTCTTTGGCAAGCTTGAGCCCACCACATAAATTCCTTTTGAAGGCATGGAATGAGTGGTATAATTGCTTCCAAGCTGTGGCTGTGTTGAGACCATAAGTTTTTTAGGTACCATTGAAGTTTCCTCATATGCAGCTTTGCACACGGGATTAGTAGGATGCAAGATGCCATGAATCCCAGAGCCTGCAGGACTTTCCTTGCAGTTAGCCTGGTGTAAGTTGCCATTTTTCTGAAGTATTGAGACAGTTGCCCTTGCTTGTCTGGCGTGAGGTAGGCCATCTGGGTGGTTGTATCCAAGTTGGCACCAAGGAAAATTATTTGTTGAGAGGGTATTAGTTTTGATTTCTTTTTGTTGACTGTGTATCCCAGGAAGTTCAACAGTTTTATTACAAACGCCAGGTGCTGCAGTAGTATGTCCTTGCTGTCCGCTTGGATCAGGCAGTCGTCCAGATATGGGTAGATTTGTATCCCTTGTAGTCTGCAGAAGGCGATTACTGATGCCAGGCATTTTGTAAACACTCTGGGCGCAGTAGATAAGCCAAAGGGCAATGCAGAGAATTGGTAATGGGTTGAACCTGCAAGAAATCTGAGGTATCTTCTGCAATTTTGTCTGATAGGGACATGCAGGTATGCCTCCTTGAGGTCCAATGTTACCAGCCAAGACTCCTTGCCCAGCATGGGAAGAAGCTGCTGTAATGTGAGCATCTTGAATTTTGGCACCTGTAGATATGTGTTTAGGATGGATAGGTCTAAGATAGGTCTCCAATCTTTGTCTTTCCTTGGTACCAGGAATAGTCTGGAATAAAACCCTTGGCCTTGTTCTTTTGCAGGTACCTCTTGAATTGCTTTCATGTCCATGAGAGCTGAAATTTGTTTTTGTGCCTCTGCCCTTTGATTTTGTGGCAGGTTTGGCATGCCTCTCATTTTGGAAGGGTGTGAAAGTGGAACCTGTAGCCTCTGTCTATAATGTCCAGAATCCATTTGTCTTTTGTAACAATATGCCAAATTTTTGAGAATAATGTCAGTTTTCCGCCCAAAGGTGCTGCCATTAAAGCTTTGCTTGGCAGGTGTAGGGGGAAGTCATTGTGTCTGTTTTCTAAAAGACTGTGATCTATCTTCTCCACCTCTTGGGGTTGGTGCTTGCCACTGTCTGGCTCTGAAAGATCCTTGAGGTTGCCCTCTACCCCTTGGATGCCTGTATCTGCCCCTTTGAGGTCTGTCCGTGGCTGGAAAGGACCAATTTTTTGAAGGCCAGTTTCTGCTGAAACGTGGAGGCTGTACCTGCAGAAAATCTTTCACTGTTTGCATTGATTTCACTTTTTCCCCCATTTTCTTTAGCACCTCCTCTGCTTTAACACCAAACAATACATCTTTTTGAAGAGGTGCATCTAATAATTTAGCTTTGACATGATCTGGTAAGGTTTGCTCTTTGAGCCAAGCATGCCTACGTATAACAGACCCCGTAACAGCAGCTCTACATGAGGCCTCTAAAGCATCAAAACCACACTGCAAGGTATGTTTACCCACTTGCTCTGCACCATGCAACAAATCCTGCAACTCTTTTAAATCTGGTTGTTCTGGTTGTGTCATCTTGCTTTTCAGCTGAGATATCAAAAACTGTTGATACTTTAACATATGGAACTGACAGTTTAATGCCCTCATGGTTAAAGTGGCCGAGGTGTACACCTTTTTCCCCACCTTTCTAAAGATCTGGAATCTCTCTCTGAAGGTAATGGGTTTTTAGCAGTAGAGGCCTTAATTCCCTTGGGACCCTGTGAAATAGTTTCTGGGTCAGCAGTATGGCTTTTATATAGGAACTGGTGAGAATCAGGAACCCGGTAATACCTGTCTCGTTTAACAGGAGCTGGAGGGAAAGAATCAGGATTAAGGCTGGCTTCTGTGTACACATCATCCAATATATCTAAAACAGGAGGGATAGCCAGAGGCCTATGCTGGGGGAGCAGAAGAAATTCCCTGAGCCTTTTCTTGTAATCTGAGTAATCTTGGCCTTCCCAGTGAAAGTGTTCCCTCAATGTATGCAGGGTTTCCCCAAAAGAGAAGTCCTCAGGGGGGGAGACCGAGGGAATAGACTCCTCTGCATCGGAGTCTTTGAATGGAGAATAAGCACAATCCTGGTCCTCAGATAGTTCTGAGGTAATAGAGGCTTGATCTGAGGAAGGGTAGTCTTCCTCTAATCTGGGCCTTTTGTCAGAGGGGGGTTGAGAACCCCTGATAAGAGTAATCAAATCCTCAGCCATTTTAAGCATCTGTTTTTTAGGCATGGTGCCTTGAGAGGGTGTCTGAGGAACCTGTTTTTTGGTTTTCATGGCTGTTCTAGATTTAGTGAAGGCTTTAATAGAGAAGGAGGAAGGCCTGAAGACCCCTTGAGAAATGGCAGGCCTGTCTAAATTCTGAGTTTCCCCGCCAGGAGAGGCGTCGGTATCTGTAGTAGGAATGGGGGCCGAGGAGCCTGCGACCTCAGGTACTGAAGACACCGGTAATGCATTGTCATCGGTACTCAGGGGCTGCGTAGGCACCTTGCTGAGTACCAGAGAACCGGTAGTCGGCCTTAGCGTAGTATCAGTAGGTGGTGCGGACCTCGTATGTCGGTCCTTATCTTTGCGATTTTTGCTCAAAACTGGAGTCGGAGTATCCGACGACATAATATAATTAAATTTTTTGCCAAAAAAGTGAAGGGCGAACTCCGCCCGATGCTTAATAGTGCGTTTGTTGAATCTAGCACAAAAACGGCAGGCCGAGACGTCGTGGTCTGGGCCTAAGCAAGGTATACAGTAAGAGTGGAAATCCTTATGCGGTATTTGCTTCCCACATGAAATGCAATTATTAACTTTGTCTGACATCGGTCTAAGGCAAGAAAAGTTTCCCCAATGGGGTACTTAGCTTTCAAGAAGACTTCGGCTGAAATACTTTCGTAAATCTCAGGAGCTGGCCGACTGGCACTTGCGAACTGCTTCTGCTTTGGGCACCGCGCGGCAAGAAAGACTGAAGAAAATGGCGTCGGCTGCCTCTTTTATACCCCTGCCGCACTGATGTCAGGGAGGAAGTGACGACAACCGACGCCGGACCTAGACTTTGGAATTCGGCCGACCGAGGACCCGCCTGACAGCAGGATAACCCATCTGTTATGACTGCAGCTGTATGCGCGATGAACATCTACTAGTTGAAGAGGGTGTGTTGGGTAGGAGAGAAGAAGCAGAAACATTATGGAAACAAATAAGAAATAGCTACACATAATTCCTTCATAATGGCATATCCTTGTCTCTCTGTCTTCTGAACTAAAGAAGAAATGTGTTAGTAGTCTCCATAGAGGCTATTTGGAAGGAAGGCACTAGATCCAACCCATCCACATACTGGAAAGTCTGAAGTTGAAGGGTATACTTGTTAAGACTGAGAAATTAATGTGTTCATTGGATCCAAAGGAAAGGGGTCAGCCAGGAGGGACCATATTTAAGGCAGTTACCAGGAATGTTTTGATTTTGTGCTTTGGAGATCCTAATCCCACTGCACATGTCCTGTAGAATCCCAGGTGTGCAGTGATCTAGCTCGTGAGGGTGTGTAACTCATTCTGCAGGTAAGGTAACTCTTCAAGCCTGCCCTTCTTCACTAAAAGCCAACATTCCCACATGATCTCCAATCCACACTAAAAATTCTAATCTGGGAATGAACACCTGGACATGTACTCTACCACTTATCCCAGAAGAGAGTCATACTAGTGAAGCAGTGACTGCCTTCACTTCTCTCCTGGCTGCTCAAACAGGTGCATGAGCCATTATTCAAATGTAGGCACCTGGGTCATAGTCAGAACTTTAGCCCATTGGAGCTGTCCTTTTGGGATCTCTCTCTCTGCTTGAATAGATTGGCTCAATGAATAAGTTAAATGAAGCAATCCACTCACATTTTCATGATAAGGTGTTTTCCTTGTAGACAGGTAGATGACTACTGGCTTGTTTAAAGACAAGCCAGATGCTCCAAATTATATCGTGTTACAAATCCTGCTTTAGTTGCACTGTAAATTGAAGCTTTCTGATTCAAAAATATACTTTTTAATTACAATATTTTAATCTGGCAGTATTCAAACAGCTCTTCTCAAGATTGTAAAACAAAGTTTTTTCTGCCATTATTCTTATGCCAAAGCTATGCACCATACCACAATTTTGTAATGAATTGTAATAATGATGCATAACAGAAACCCATATAATTTTAAGGCTGCTAAGTGGAAGAAGTGCTCCATTTCGTTGACTGTTTTTTTTTATCTAATCTTTTTATAATACTGTTCATTTTTAGCAAATTCAAGGTATACTTTATTCTCTTTTTATCCCAGCCTGTCTCTTCCTGCTTGGATCAAATCCCGTTTCATCAGAAACTATCTTTTCTACTTGCAATGGCATCCTTCTTATGATTCATATTAATATGTTATAACTGATATTTAATGCGTAAAGAATCCTTAGATGATAGACATATCCTTGCATCCCTTTTTGGACTTTGGGATTTGCACAATAATAGATTAAGGCTAAGAGAAAACAATTTAATTTTCCCAAATATTTTACTAGCATTTAAATATTGTATATGGCAGCAGATGTGATATTCAGAGTATGGGGACCTTTGCTCCCACCCATTGCCATCAAAATTTAAAATGTACTGGAACTAGATTTAATGGGGTTTGAATCCCAGCACTTCTTCTTCTTCTTTCAGCTGCTCCCATTAGGGGGTCGCCACAGAAGATCAGCTGTTTCCATTTCTTCCTGTCCTCTGCATCTTGCTCTGTTACACCAACCGCCTGCATGTCCTCTCTCACCACATCCATAAACCTTATCTTAGGCCTTCCTCTTTTCCTGTTACCTGGCAGCTTCATCCTTAGCATCTTTTTCCCAATATACTCTGCATCCCTCCTCAGCACATGTCCAAACCAACGTAATCTTGCCTCTCTGGCTTTGTCTCTAAACCTTCCAACCTGAGCTGACCCTCTAATATACTTATTCCTAATCCTGTCCATCCTCGTCACACCCAGTGCAAATCTTAACATCTTCAACTCTGCCACGTCAAGCTCTGACTCCTGCATTTTTGTCAATGCCACTGTCTCCAACCCATATAACATAGCTGGTCTCACTACCCTCTTGTAAACCTTCTCTTTCACTCTTACTAGTACCAGTCTGTCACAAATCACTCCTGACACTCTTCTCTACCCATTCCGTCCTACCTGTACTCTCTTCTTCACCTCTCTTCCACACTCACCGTTACTCTGAACTGTTGATCCCAAGTACTTAAACTCATTCACCTTCGCCACCTCTACTCCCTGCATCCTCACCATTCCTCTGTCCTCCCTCTCATTCACACATATATTCTGTCTTAGTCCTGCTGACCTTCATTCCTCTTCTCTCTAGAGCATATCTCCATCTCTCCAGGGTCTCCTCCACCTGTTCCCTACTCTCATTACAGATCACAATGTCATCTGCAAACATCATAGTCCACGGGGACTCCTGTCTGATCTCGTCTGTCAACCTGTCCGTCACCATTGCAAATAAGAAATGGCTCAGAGCTGATCCTTGATGTAACCCCACCTCCACCTTAAACGCATCCGTCACTCTCACCGCAGACCTCACCACTGTCACACTACCCTCGTACATATCCTGTACCACTCTTACATACTTCTCTGACACTGCTGACTTCCTCATATAATACCACAACTCTTCTCTAGGCACCCTGTCATATGCTTTCTCTAAAGCCACAAAGACACAATGCAACTCCTTCTGACCTTCTCTGTACTTCTCCATCAACACTCTCAGAGCAAACATTGCATCCCAGCACTGATACCAGTTAATATGAAAAAACAATTGCCTTTAATGGTGTATAGTAAATGTGCATTGCTTACTTAGATAATAGCCAAGCCCTTCCACAGCCTCTGTACAACTACACATTAGAGTTAAAAAACACTGATTCCCTAGAATTTCACCTACTTGAACTGAGCCCAGTTTCTTCCAGTACAAACCTACCAAGAGAAATTTAAACCTTATCAGAATTACTTTACACACACACACACACACACACACACACACACACACACACACACACAGTTTTTCAGAAGTTCGGGTAAATGTTAACACTCCAGCACCAACACCCTCCTTCTCAAGTTTTAAGGTATACTTACAGTAACCAAATTACATTGACAATCCAAAGACATAAATTACTTTTTACCATAAAAGAAGCCAATCTTCAAATATTTTAATGGTAACACATCAGGGGGTAGATGCCCAAGATTAGTTTTATCATTAAGTGCATAAACCTTAAGCTAATAAGTAAAGCATCAGCCACAAGTTAAATAATAGTATTCTTTACATAAAATGAATAAGTGAAAGCATTTATTTTCCAAATAAGTATATAGACAATCAGACAGAAAATGCTAACATCAAAACTAGAAACTGCACTTCTGGCTAAGATACATGATTTCCCTACTACTTCTGGTTTGAAAGTCCAAAATGTTCAGACTTCTTACAGGCAGTATAAATCAACTTAAGCTCTGTCTCCAAGTGTATGCTGTAGCAGACAAAGCAATAACGTCTGTAACTTTGTGTTTTATAAGTCAGTCTATTTATAAATCTTTAAAGAGGATTCACCATATTTGTTTGAATTTAGAATATACCTTTCTGTTTTGTTAGTTATGTGTCACAGGTCGAGGGAAGGGAAAAGGTTTCAACAAGGTACCGAGTAAGGTATCATGATCAGATTGCAAAGAAAAAATCTTCAGGCAGCAGACCTTCATTGACATTTATGCAAGTAATGACTTAGCTTTGTCTTTGGCCTTAATCTTTTATGTTTGAGCCACAGCGAAATGGGTTTTCTAATGTAGACATCCTGTCACATATTATGCTTTACTGCAAGTACAGTGAAGCTTATCTTTTAAACTGTTTACACAGCTTTTAATATGATACAATTCAAATACAGCTAGTTCACTTCCATGCATTTTTAATTTTTTAAAAAAAGGTAGCATTTTCCCTGTTGATACTGTTCTGTTCATAGTAGCATCAAAGTTTCTTTATGAAAACTGTAAGACGACTATTTCTGCTAGCATTTTTCTTACCTTAATTTGACATTTTTTCTTTCTAACTCTTTTTGTGTTATAGGCTTTGTCATTGGTAAAGGGCTATCACAAACTAGAAGCAGGTCAATCCTGAGAATGCAATCTTTCATCTTAGCTATCCTAAACATAGTGCGGTGTGACTTTTACATTTTGGATGTCAATAAAAGCTTTCTTTACTTTTCTACCTTATGTTTTCACCTGTCCTTTGATTTCTTATCTGAACAGACTTAGTTACCTAAGACTGTATGTCATTAAAGGAATACCATCATCATAACATTGTTGACCATATATATATATATATATATATATATATCATTACTTTCTGAATCGTTTAGATCTTTTGGTTTACTGGTACTTTTCTGACTACATTATTTTGGCTTCCATTTGTCTCCTGTGTTGCTCTTTTCCTTCTATATGTTGTCTCATATCATATCTCTCAACTGTTTAGATGACACGCATTTGATTTCAGATTTCATTTTTTTCCAGAAAATGCATCTTAATGTAAAACATGTTATTCTAACAACTTTCTAACTTGATAAGAACAAAATTTTTAAATTTGTCCCTGTTTTGTGGCCTTCATCTCCCTATTATTTAGGCTTTGTCCAGATTTCTTGTATTAAGAGCTTGAGAAGTATGTCCCATATTTTTGTTTTGTTGTTGTTGCTGTTGCTTTAGATTAGGCCTTCATACTGTGCTTTGTTTAAGTTTTCTTAACTGGAAGCACCGAACTTCTAAGAAATTATGGTGACCATCACAAACAAATGTCATGGAATTTCTTCTCTATTCTTGCTTTCTGCTCTGATTACTACTTTTCCTTATCAGTTTTATCGATTTCACTTCTCCTCCTCCTCCTCCTCCAAGTAGCAGTCTGTCTTCAAAAGCATTTCATGGAGGAAATTATTAACCATTGCTTATCCTTCATAATAAAGTAAAAGTAAAACATAAAACAGTGAAAAACCAGTGGCATTGTATATTGTGACTGAACCTAGACTCTGGGTGATGTGACTTAATATCAGTAGTGACCGGGGCACTACAGGAGGAATAAGCATCCAGTGTTTGCTCAGTCATTCCAGGAAGGGATCGCCTTCTCTTCTGATAAAGTACTAACCCTCAGTGGAGGCCAGGTAATGCAATAGCATATATAATGCTGACACATGCCCTGGATCATACAGCAGGACCTCTGTTGTATAGCCAGTTTAAGTTGCACCCATCATTTCATTGATACTTATGCAATTAACCACTTGGCTCTGTCTTTGGCCTTAATCACTAGTGTCTTTTATAGTTTGAATCAGAGTGAGATGGGTTTTCTAATGGTGACATTTTCTACAAGTCCTGTGTATGTTGCAGATATGGTGGCTTTTTTACGTTCTGCCTTCCTTAACTGATTTATGTGGTAATGTGGTGCATCCTGTGCCACTGCTGAATTTGTTAATGTACGCATGATAAGATTATATTCAAATTGTATCAGTATATTAATAATAATAATAATACCCATTTCTTAACCAGGTAGGCCCACTGGGCATGCAATCCATTTTCAGATTCAACGGCTGGTTGTAGGACTTGCTCAAGGTCTCACAGTAAGCAAATGAGAGCTGAAGGAATCAAACCCTGTACCACAGGAACTACAGCTCAGAGCTGTAACTCTCCTGCACTAACTGCCTTCTGGAAATGAGCACTGGCAGTAAGGCTGCTAAACACAAACTTGAACCGAGAAGCTACTCATAATTCTTGATATGTGAATTAATATTAGGATACAAGGAAATAAGCAATGACTGTCACTGTCCATAATATCATAAGAAGAATATTTGGAGCTGCATGTTAAAAAGCTAGAATAAAACTTTGTTGTACATATCACAGAAGAATAAATTCTAGAAAGCATAAAACAGTGTTGATAGTTCAGGCAATTTTATTTTATAGTTCATGCATATTTTATGAAAAAAAGAAAAAATAAGAAAATATATGCTGGAGGCAGTCCAATAAAATAATGTCATGCTTGCATGGTTAAGTCAAGTTACTATACTGAGCATAATTAAAAGATGATTGCATGTACCGTGCTTCCTCAGCAAGTAGAAGATAAAAGAGGAGTGATGTTTTGTGTATGAGATATGTAAAATGCCACTCAGGAAGATAAAATGCTTCCCAGACTTGATGAAAACAGATAAAAAAGCTGTTCAATGGATGAAAAATGAATGTCTGCCACTAATCTTTAAATGCTTTGTGAGTCATTTCAGCTACATTATCTCTAGACGTCTAATGCAGAAAAATTAATGTACATTATTCCATAAAATATGTAAGGGCAAAGGAAAAGTATATTAACTTGCAAGCAGTACTTTTCTTTTTTTTTTCGGTAAGTTGGTTAGACTTTCAGAACTTAATACATTTGGTTATTCTCTCTGTTCATCCTTAACTAATCTCCCCTACCCCTCTAAGTACTCTGGTTCTATTATGCCCTTTGTACTTGGCCTCCCATCAAGCACTGCTATCCTTTTTTCACTTTCACTTCCTCCGACTCTAACCTACGTTTTATGCATAACCTACTAGAACAATAAACTCCTCCTTATTGAAAATTTGGAGCAACATTAAGGAACTTTACAAGGCATACAGAGTTATACTGTGCTAAATAATATATATATATATATATATATATATATATATATATATATATATATATATATATATTGGAACTACTGGTCTGTTATAATGGACCAATATTTATTGCAAAGTATAGTGATACTGTTTGATTGGTACTTTTCTAGAGTTTTTCTCTCTGGAGCTCTGCTATAAAAGAGATTCCAAACCAGTTTGCCTTTTCCAGTAAATACCTGCAAATAAATCAAATATTGTTGTGTACATGTGCATATTATGCTAACAGACTATTATTCTCATAATTTTGGAAACTAATATACTCT
Organism: Protopterus annectens; assembly: GCF_019279795.1. Lineage (NCBI taxonomy): Eukaryota > Metazoa > Chordata > Ceratodontiformes > Protopteridae > Protopterus > Protopterus annectens. Next base: position 1,173,050,502 of record NC_056746.1, read on the forward strand.
GTTCTATATCTGTGTAACAAATACAGCTTAAAACTGATAAACTGAAACTCTGCACTGCCTTAATGCCTCGGTCTTATCTGAAAATGGTCCTAGAATGAAACTACCTACTCATTCACCAAATCAAACAAACAAGCAAATAAATAAATACGCTAGGTGGGAGTGTTCTTTACAAATGTAAATTGGGACCAGTGTCTTGTTAGGTGACATACTCAAGATTACACAGTAGGCAAATGGGGAATGACAGAATCAAACACAAGACTGCAAAATTAAGCTCATAGTAGATCATAGTCTTAATCATTTCACTGAACTGTCACTATGGGATGTCTATTTTTAATAAGACTAAACACAAAGCATGTGATAAGAATTTATCTAAAAGAGAAAATATTAATCATATTATACAGTGATTCAGACTGCCACGTTATTCACAGCAAACATATGAACAGTAAACAGTAGCATCAGCTATGGCTATTTATTAAATATTTATGGCTGCTTTAGTTAACGTTTAACATACTCCTCTATTACCAGTGTTTAAAACAAAGTGTAAAAAGGTCACAGAGATAACAAAAAATCATTAAAAACTGCAAGAAAAAAACAGCCAAACTAGAGTTTTCAGAGTGTGATACCTTAAACATCCTGTAATGGAGGCTTGTGGGATATATGCAAATGATCCCTTAAAGACATCAAGAGTTTCCGTTAAATGGCTTCTGTCTGAATCCCCGTGACTTTATTTTTTTTAAGCCTTTATGATATATTCAGACCAATAAAGTCAAACCCTGCTAGCTGTGGACATGCATGTTGCAGCCTTTTTATTGATCTCATTAGCACAGCTTAAGCGGTTAGTTTGGTTATACTTCAGAAACATGGGGGCTTTATCGACCTGTGTTTGCTTGACCTTTTTTTGGGCTTTATTTTTTTGTTTACAGCTCCTTTATTACTGCCTTTTACTTAGTCACCTCATGGAGCTTTACACCCCATGACTAGGTGCATTAGCATCTCTAAGTCGTGTAAAAACTTTACACCCCATGACTAGGTGCATTAGCATCTCTAAGTCGTGTAAAAACTTTACACCCCATGACTAGGTGCATTAGCATCTCTAAGCGGTGTAATTATTTTAAATAAATATGTTAATATGATTGTCTTTGCTAAGATTGAACATTTAAAAAAATTATCTAAAAAGTTTGAACACGAATTAAGAATGAAAAAAAAAAAAGAAAATATTTTTTGAAGGGGGGGGTCAAGCCTCCTGCACTCCTTCTACACCCCCTGCTAATTATATATACCAACTCTGATTGCATTACAAGGGGGAAAGGACAAATTCCCCAACCCCGCTGTACTGTGATCTTGTATACAGAGCTGCCGCCAGCAGGAAACAGAGTTCTGTCTTATGACCATTCACAAATTGCTATTATACCCATCAACCAAATAAATAATCCCAGTAAACCCAGCAGCAGGAATCATTCCAAGGCAAACTGCCTTTTACTAAGCAATAGTATGTCAAACTTCAATGCCCCTCCAAACCCAGAGAACACAGCAGCCCATGCAGAATTATTCACAGAAAGTTTGTACAACCATGTCAATGGCTGCATAGAGGCTGCTGCACTGACCAGAAATATGTCCAAACCTAACTCCGAAATCAAACCACCCTGATGGCATCCAAAATTAAACAGGTTATAAAACAAAAGGAAAAAAATATCATTGCTAAAATCAGGAAGTGTAACTCCCATAAAAATAAGAAATCTTATCAAATTAAACAGGCAACTAAGAGAGCTAATTAAGTCGAATAAATCTAATTTTGAGGTCAAAATAAACTCCCAGACAAAACACAACCATAAGGCCTTCTTCACCTATGTCAGAAACCTCAACAGCAGCACACAGTAGTGTGCTGAACTGCTGGGTAATGGTGCCACATTCACTGAGCCGGGTAATATAGCATATCTGCTGGATGACAAATTAATTTCCAGATTTACCCCACAACCTACCCTCCCGCCCCCCCCAAAAGAAATATCTTCAAACATAAGTCCTCCAACTATAAATAGAGAGCATGTCCTTGCTGTACTCACTAAGGCCAAGAACACAGCTTCAATGGGCTGCAATGATATCCCTGGACATCTCCTGAACAGCCTAAAATATGACCTGTCTGGAGTTACTATTTACCTATAGTTCAAAGCAGGCTTCTTGTCATGTTACTGGATGACTGCAATGTTCAACCCTCTTCATAAGAGTGGACCATCAACAGATCCCAGAAACTACAGGGCTATTAGTTTAACTAGTCTTACATGCAAACACACAGAAAGAATTATCATGGAAATGATCAACAGGGACATAGGAGATCTCCAAGCACTAGATCCATCCCAGTTTGGCTTTGTCAAAGAAAGGTCATGCCTACTGAATCTGGTGGACTTCTTTGAAAAGGTCACCAAGGCAATGGATGAGGATAAAAGAGTGCATACTGCCTACCTTGACCTGGTTAAGGCATTTGATACAATACCCACTTGCGCATTGTTAACAAAGTTACAGAATTAGGGATAAATCTCTATATAATGCACTGGATGGCCAACAGGCTCACAGATAGGACTCAGGAAGTTAGGACTAGTGAGACCACCTCCACAAAGAGATCACTAGTGGAGTCCCTCAGTGCTACTTGCTGCTCCCACTCCTCTTTGGCATCTACTTCTTGGATGTCAAGGCCAATGTCAAAGCCCTCTGGCTGACTAACTTTGTAGATGACTGCAAACTGGGAGTAGTCATAGAATCCTCCCAGATGCAAACATCTTACAAGAGGATCTAACACAGACAAATGAATGGTGCCAAACCCATGGCTGAAAATTCAATACCAAGAAATGCATTATAATGCCTTTTGGGAAGTTGGCCACCTCAAGAAACTATGTCATCAATAAAACATCCTTAAGAGTAGACCTACTAGTCAGGGATCTGGGAACACAAACAGACAATAACCTGACCTTTGACCAACATGTGTCCAAGGGAGTAGGGAAATATTTCTGTATTCCTCAACTTATAATTAAAGACATAATGTCTATTTCCAGGGAAGTCACTGAGCCACTTTACTTAGCCCTCATCAGATCCACCATTGAGTATAATGCTCCCTTCAGTATGCACATGACCAGACACATGCAGCAACAGGAACATCTGCAAAGATTCCTTACAAAAAGAATACAGGGTATAAACACAATGCCATATGTGGATGACCTCAAAGCTCTATCTCTAGATTCAGTCTCCTACAGACTACTGAGAGGTGATCTATGCCTGGCATACAAGGCATCCCCGGACCCTGCACTAATGAACCTTTTGCACATCTGCAAAAGAAACAGCATCAGAACTACTATACCTAAAGGCCTAAATTTTGCTTGCATCATAAACAGGACGTGTTGGAGAGACAGATATGTATCTTAGAGAGGTCCTATTCTCTGGAATATGTTCTCCATCCATTGGGAACAAAGCCCATCCCTAACCCTATTTAAGTGCAGCTTGGACCACTGAATGGAAATCAAAAATTCACTCCTGCTCTGGTGCCAATGTCTCTAATGGACAGAGGCAGTCAGTAATCATGTCATAACCAAAGATCACCCTCTATATAAACATCTAAAATGTTTAACTTGGGAGACACATTTGGGTTGCACATCTAGGCTTATAAAGGTCCTAGTGGTTGTTAGCCTAGTATACACCTTATGAATGTACATGTGTGTAGTGTGAGTGTATATATAATTATGTATGTATGTATGTGTGCAACCATCTCTAATCAATGATACAGCTAAAAGCAGCAGAGTGAATCACGCTGAAACTATATAGCATTCATTTTTTTCATATATTTTATTAAATATGTTAATAAAATTATTAACTCTAATATATAGTATAAATTAATAGTTATCAGAGAAACTTAAATTGTAAGAGTGTTATTCTTCTGCCTCTGGGTTTTGATTCATGGTGGTTTCGAGAACTTTATTCCTGCAGATAACATGAATCAGTACAACTCTACAGTAAAACAACTTTGACCATTGTTTATCACAGTTGCTAGACAATTTCATAAAAATATAAATGCACACACACACACACATACACACACACATACACACATATTTTCATAATATGCATAAAATGTTGTGCTTCCTCCCAGTACACGAGATGTAAGTTGTGTAGGCTCCTTACTAAAGCATTTTTAATCATTTGTAGATTTTCTTTTACTGGAATCAGTACTACGTACAATAAGAGGCATCAGACAAATTCTTAACATTTTGAATAATATTGAGACACATCACAGTCTGACTTTTGCAGGAATTCATTTGCTTGTAATTTACTTCTGCAGCAAAACAGCATATATAGCTAAGAGAATAGTTTTGTGTGGAGTCTGCATGTTCTGCCTGCGGTCGAGTGACGTTAAAGACATGCAGGTAGGTGCATGGGTGAATGGATGTGCCTTCGTTGAAGGTTGGGCATCGGGCTGGCAACTCGGCACCGTAAAAATCCACTGCCAATCATTAGCGGACCAGAGTTCCGCTGTGGCGACCCCTAACCGGGAAAATCCGAAAGACAATTATAAACCAGTTTGGGAGAACGGCTTTATGTCACAGAGTGCATAACCATTCTCAGTATAATCAAATACTGCAAAGCAGTTTTGCAGATTATAAGACTTGGGTGTCATTGTATAAATGATTCTTGCTGTCTACAGGAGCATTAACTGGGTTGGGTATTAAGTACCTCTGACACTATTGTGTGACACTGCAGTTAGTATATTTAACATAGTAGTGTGAGGATGTTGGGTGTGCAGGGAGGGGTTGCCACTATATAGAAACATGAAACATTTAATTTCATTTTTAAAGTATTTCTAATAAAGTTTCTAATAAAGTTTCATTTAGTTTTTTAAATGTATTTATCAAAGACATGCATTTCACTTTTTAGATTTTAGACATTTTTGCAAGATAAAAATGAAGCTTAGAGAGAGATTTTTCCCAACAGTTTGCTGGACTTTTGTTTCTGAAATATGTTAACTTAAGCTTTATGTTGTTATATTAATTATTATTAATGTTTAGATTATTTGTAGTTGGGATGTTCTGTGCTTTTGCTGTTGCTGTTCTCATTCATTGTTTTGAAGGTCAACTGTTTGTCATCTATCCACTAAAGTACTCACAGATTAGACAGCTGTACAGCAGTTAACATTTTACTGAGGGAAAGGTTAAACAATCATTGCATTAAATGTGGCTATAACCAGTAGAAAATATATGTTTGCCAACATGAAGCATTATTCATAATAGATATCAGTAGTTATCTTTTCCCGCCTTAAAAACAATAAAAGACTTATTATGGGCTTTCCAAGACTTGTTTACATCTACTGTATAATGTATTCATTAATGTGGCTTTCATGCTATTTTGAGAAACTGGCATCTCATAGCAGTGGAAAGAAAATTAAAATGAGCCAGCCATTTGGACCAGTACTTTCATTTTACAGAGTTAGGAATCTGGCTGACTGCTTGATACGCAGGCATAGCATAAAGCAGGATTAAATGAAATATTTGCTGTGAACTACAGAGCTACTCTTGTTTGGTATGTTTACAGTAGTAACTGTAATACAAATATGAAGGCTAAATATTTTGTAAGTATGAGGCTGCCCTAAATATACTACTGGACATCACCTTTTATGCACTATTGGAGTCAATGCGTATTTAACTGTTTGCAGTTGTGCTTGCTAATGGGAAGATCATCCGATTGCTAAAATGCACATATTCAGATATAATTATGATGTTAGACATAGAGATTTAATGACTGTACTATTTATTTATTTATTTTATATTTGTTGACTGGGTTTGTCCAACTGAGCTATAATTGCCTGTTTTCAGCGCAGGCCCGAGGAGAAAAGCTCCAACAGAAAAATAGAAATTTTACATATTGAATACATATAGAATACATTCATCAGTACCACACATTACTGCATTACAGTGTCCTACATTATACTGTGGCAAGTGAAATACATATAGAAATGCATTCATCAGAGGGATACTAGCCAAGTATGTGAAGAATAATTAGGTGGGTTGTACATTTACATGCTTTTGTATAGGAAAGGCGATATGAATTTCTGAAGGCATTTATTGAATCAGAAGGAAAAGGTTTGAGTCTATATGTATCTTAAATTGCTGTTAGTCAGAAATTCAATGACTGATTCTTCTGAATCATCGATATAAATTAACATTCAGCTTGAATATATCAGATGCAAACTATCAGAGATGAGGTACCTTTTAATTCTTTGCTATATGTCATTCCCTATTCATGTAATATTAGTGTTCAAATTTTATCAATATATGCCTTATTAATGAACTTCAGGCGTATTCTGGATTCTTCATGTATTCTGTCTTGGGCGCCGACTATAATAGCTAAATTGGATAAAGTAAATTGTAGCATCCAAGATGTAGAACCTTTACTAATGGAATAGAAGTCTTAATGCTTGCATCAAATGAATAAAATAAGCAGATTCAAATGTTAGCATCTAAAAACAGGACTTGTTCTCTACATGTGAGAAACTGCAGATAGAGAATTTTAACTATGCTCAACAAGAGATACATGGTAAAACAATTAGTTTCTCTTCAGGATAAAACGCTAGAGCTAGAAATGCATTTTAAGTGCTTAAATCTATGGACGGCTGAGGTTCCAGAACTTTGGAATTCTGGATAGTTTCTGAAGCTTTCTGGAATTTCTGCAGAATTATTTGGGAATGAGCATGACCCCAGAGCACATAATTTAATTTTTATTTTGTTTCTCAGTTTGATAACTGGGTAAGTAAGCTGGGCTACTGACCCTTTTCAGTCATGACCCAAGTACAAGTGTACAATAGGAATGTATATTACTACATATCGTACCTTAATATCTTTACAACCACAGAAGGTTTGAATTTATACATAAACTACGACAAGGCACACCAATTAAAGTATAGAAATACACAAATATATGACTGATACAAAGAGAAGTGGTTGTAATTATATATTAAAGTGAAATGTCAACAGTAATACTTTTCAGATCAGAGTATTACTGTTAATTACGTTTTGTTACATTATAATTATTTACATGGTATCAGATTTTCTTTATTTACAACATATACAGTTAGGATTAATAAATTCTAGACTACATGTGCAAGTAATTTCAGATTATACATTATTCACCATTTTGTGTCTCAGGATTTCAATCTTGTAAGTGGCCATAAAAAGGTGATTTTTACAGATCAGAATTATGTCTTCAAGAAACCATAAAAAAGATTTTTTGTAACTTGGGATGCCATCTACATTTTTTTTCAGGATGTGCCTCCTAAAATAGCTGAATCAACTGAAGTGCGACTATATTGAACTCAGTCATAATTTTATTACCAGCCACACTTCAGATATCTTTTACAAGGAATGTTGTCTTTCATTTACTTACCTTGTGATGCAGAAAAGGAATTATGTGTTCATGAAATAAATAATAATAATGTAGTTCCAGCTCCATAGTGTTTTCTGGATGTTCTCTGTACCTGTGATGCATATGGAAATTTCCTCAAGAATATATTTTATTTTATTTTGTTTTGTAGAGTTTTACTAGACAAAATGTGTAAACATTACAGAATTAATCTTCATAGCTTGTTTAGTCACAATGGCCTACCTTTTATGGTTGACCCATGAAACTGTATTCTCTTGTTTTCTTTTGGTGGGGCATCTTTCTGAGGTAGAGGTAAAAACTAAGTAATTATTACTTCTTTAAATATCAGTGGTTTAAATAACCATAGAGAGAGAAGGAATCTACAAAATATTCATCATCTTTTGGTTCTACTCTGATCTGTTTCCAGAAATTAGATGTATCCACTGAAAACACTTTTTACTGACAAGAAGTCGAACATTTAATCAGACATAACTGTGTAGAATAACTATTATAAAATATAATGATTTCATTATGGCCTTAGAAAAAGCAGAGGATAAGAATGAATGAATAATACTTTAAGATTTTACTTGAAGGGATATATTTAATAATAAGCTCAATGTCCACCTCATTTGTGGGACATAAAACATTTGTAACAAAGCTGCATCAGTACATCCAGTGCTTGGCCCCTAGTTTAATGAGTTTTACAAATGAATTCAATAATAACAAATCAAAAATGACAGTGTTTAGGTCAGCACTAAAAGAGGCAATCAGCATGAGAAGAAACTTGGATTCTTCAAACACTTTGGTAGATTACTGAAATTATTGTTAACCCTATGATTTGGCAGAGGATTGGAATTATAAACATGCTTCTACATCAGATTTCACATATTTAGATCTCAAATATAAAAAGAAAGCCAAATTGGCTTTATTTGATCTTTGCATTTCATGGAGAGATGCTCAGAAATGACTGCTGATACAAGGTATCTTTCTGACTGTGACTTCACATCTATAACTCTTGTTCTACAAGACTGAGCAACTAGTTTCAAAACCATAGTAAGGATTAATAATAAGATCCATAACAATTAACGCCAATTTATTGAACTGAAATGAAAGAACTCTAGTTATTTAATTAAAACAAGGAAGTCTCATTTATTAAAGAGGAAGCATTTAAAGGGTAATGAATTGATTTTATAGAGCAGCCTACTTTATGACCAACCAAAGTTTTGTAGAAAATGACAGCTGTAAACTTTAACAAATATTTTCAGAAAAAAAAACTAAAAACGTTTAAATGAACAACAAAGTACCTTGGCCTCTTTTTAGGAAAATCTTTACCTGAGTGGTGAACAAGATAATATAGTGTAATATTTGCAGACATATTAGTAAACAATACCTTATACATATTGTTACTCAAAATGAGTTTATTTATTTTATTTATTTATTTTACATTTGTTGACTGGGATAGTCCGACTGGATATATGCCCATTTTCAGCAGAGGTCCAGGGAGAAAAGATCCACATACCAAAAAAGAGACAGTACATACATCACTGAGTGATAAACTCAGGCAGACATGTTTAGAAAACTATAGACAAAGAAAACAGGCAGATATCAATATATCAATATACACAATGTGCAGACTTACATCTGATTGGCAGAGACATATCAGAAAATGTGAACATAGAATACAATCAGATCTCATAATTCACAATGCTTAGACATTCAAATGCTATGAGGCATAGATACTTGGCTAAACAGCAGGTTGGGTAGCAAGACTTGTATTATCTCAAGCACACAGGAAACTGCAATAAGTTTTGTGGTTTATTATAAAGATATGTATAATTATTGTGGGGATGACACAGGAAGGTAGGCTTTATAAATCTGCATGTTGAAAACTATACTATTTAATTTAAATATGTTCATAATTAATACAAGTTACTCTTGCTATGTATATTTACCTAATGATAAATTTGTGATTATCACTATATTACATAGCGTATTAGATATTCTGTATTTTTCATGTATTGTTTAAATGCCATGTTATTAATTTTAAACTGATTTTTGGCTTTAAATGTTGGAGTTTTTCTGTCTAGGCCTCCACTGAAAATAGTCTCACAGAATTCAATTTGAGTAACTCAATCAAAAAATGGAAATAAATAAACAACATTAAACAAATATTATAGAAGTGATGGGGAAATTATTTGTCGTCATCCATCAATCAATGTTGTTGAACTGGACACACATAAAATTAATTTTCATACACTTTTATTATTTGCTTACATACTTCCCTGTTGCTGAAGCTTCTGCCCTTTGGCAAATGGTATAAGTTAATAATCACAATACAGGTGAATCAAGGTTTTAATCTAGCATACTCCCAATTTTAGAGGAGGCAGTGGCATTATGGTTAAAGTGTTTACCTTAAAAATACAAAGATAAGGGTTTGATTCTCAGTCCAGCTGAGGACTTCCATTTATCATCAAACAAACTACAGAATTAGTCACTTATTTGTTCTTATGTAACCACACAACCTGTTTTCCAGTTTTATTGAAACTTAGGTTGTATAGATTTAATCAGCATTTATGAAGCTAAATAATCTTAAAGGTCGCTATTCAGGTAAAGGGATTTACTCAAAGTTATCTAAATGTATTATAGTTAGTCCACTGAATCAAATTATGACACATTATAGAACCAAGAGAGCTCACATACCAATGTGACATGTCTGGATGCATTAAATCACATCAGAATCATATAATGTTACAGAAAGTCATACATGGGTGCTGTTGGGCACTAGATATGAGGAATTATACAGAGAATACTACACAAGAATGTGGACAGGTTTGTAGCATAAAAGGCTTCTGGGGTATCGCATGTCATGGTAATGTCCAAAACTCTACAGCTGGTGGCAAAAAACTGACTCTGTGCAAGCACGTGTTAACACATTGACTCGTTCTTTGTTGGGGCCACATGGTACTGGGTTTAAATAGAGGTGTATCTAATACTTTGGACCAGCCACTGTTCTGCTGTCTTCATCTGGGCAATCCACGGCATCTGCTGCTTCCTACAAATGTAAGTATAAGACTGCACTGTTGTTTTGCACTTTTTAACTGTATTTTAACTGTACTTGCATTGTCTGTTGAACATTTCAACTGTTTGTTGCTAATTTTCTGCACCCTGTCTGCTGTAGCATAGACTAGATTCAGACATGCTGAATCTGGTTCTGTCTGTGTTAATTGAGCACCAAACCAAGCTATCTTTTGTCAGAGAGGCCCCCCTACATACATGTGGTAAGAGTGTACAGTTAAGGACCAATCCGATTGAAGGTTGCTGGCACAGGGCTCATTGTTGAGCTTCTTAGTGGTTATTTGGTTTAAAAACATTTCTAACAGTTGTTTTAACACAGCTCCATAGAGTTAGGCTCTGCTGTCCTCCTCTGAGCCATCTGAGGCATCTGTTTTCTCATAGCACACGTTTGTGCACCATCATACAAGGGAGGTAACCACTGGAGGTCATAGATGCAAAAGCTAAAGGAGATATTTTCCTTACTTGCTGACCTTTTTCTTACTGAGGAGCTCCTCAAATTGGGCTTAGCTGCTCGAACAGCACCTCAGCTGCACTTTCTATAGTAAACCTCCAAACCTACGTGCAATTGTCTCCAACCCTTCTGACAGCCCCCCAATAGTATAGACCCCTTATAGAGCCTCAGTCTAACCACACACCTCCACTACTCTCCCCACTGAGGAAAGCATAGTTATACCTTGCATTATGGATGGTCAGTTTCTTTCTATTTCTCCTACCAGCCTGATTGGCATGGGTATCCTGAGGCAGTGTAGCAATTGCCTCAAGTACACTGACAACTTACTATTCTTAAATCACTTAAGCACTATTTGTGAGAGATGCATCTACACTAAGAATCTGTAATCCTTGTTCTCTCACTGATAGAACAGTGACACTGCACAGGTTGTCAGTTCACATACCTCCTGCACATATCATGCACCCAACACACAAATCATCATACGTGGAGGTACTTACCAGAACCTTACCTAAACACCAGAGACCTCCAAAGCACAAACATGCTACACCTAATATAGTGCCCACAGCACTCAATACACATAAAACAGCAAGCACCAGTGTCTCACCAAAGAAGTCCCTAAGGCAAAGCACATCTAAACCAACCTTTTTAGTCATAGGCAATTCCATAGGGAGACACAGAGATGTCCCACTCACCAGACTGGACAAGGAGAAGGTTATGGTCAGCTGCATGTCAGGTACCAGGATCCCTCAGATCACACACGCACTCAGGTCTCTCAGCAACAAGTACCGTTGTGACTCCATCATCGTTCATGTTGGTGTGAGTGACTTGAGAAGTGCCTTGCTGGACTATGTGAAAAGAGACATGACTGAGCTCTCCGAATGTGTGTCCCAGGCAGGTATGTCCCCAGCCTTGAGCAGCATTCTACCATCACCTAGGATGATATAACAATATAAACAAAAAATGATTGACTTCAACAATTGGCTTAGTTTCTGGTGTCATTTTAAGGGGATCCAGTTCCTGTCAGCCTGGGAAGACATGGTAAATAGATCACAGTGCTTTGCCAGAGACGTCCTTCACCTGTCACCTCTAGGGTTTTGGTTACTGACAAAGGCACTTGTCTCCCCCATAGTGCCTTTTATAGGCAATGTCCCAAGAACAACATTTCTGATGTGAAAATATCCTCCAGAAATAAACTAAGGGTTATGCTGCTAAAAGCAAGGAGTTTAAATCAAAACTGCACTCTCTGGAAGCACTCCTCTCCCTGGAGGATATCGACATCTGTACTGTCACAGAAACTTGGCTCATGGCCACAGAGAGTACGCCAGCTTTGCAAAGCTACAATGCCTTCACACTTTCAGACTGCAAAATGATCATGTGAGAACCAAAGGAGGAGGAGTATCAGTTTTCATCAAAGACAAATACACCTCTAGACTGGTTAGACAGGAAAACTCTATGGAGTTACTCCAAGTTCAACTAACAGTAGGAAAGACCCCCCCCCTTTCAAGTCATCAATAGTTATAGGCCCCCCTCCATGAGCCAAGATACCCACAATGCTTACTTGGACCTACTGGAGTCACACCAGTTACAACCTAACACCCTGCTTATGCACGATTTTCATTATCTGACCATCGACTGCGAAACTTATACGAGTACCAATATACTCACACAAAGGTTCTGGGACTTCATTGACACAAATGCCCTGGAACAAATAGCATGCTTTCCCACAAGGGGCTCAAATGTACTTTACCTGGTCCACACCAACATGGATGACCATTGCTCCGCCGCAAGTGTAGGACCCTCACTGGTCAAATCCGATCATGTCAGTCACATTTGAAGTAGTAATAATACATGAACCCCTCAAAGGAGAAATCAGGTTAAAAAATTTCACCAAAGCTAATTATAGCTTCCAAGGAGATGGTATAAACAGCTTTCAAGCTCCTGATCCAACAGATGACATTGCCAGCTATACTAAGGCATATGCTAATGTCCTGTATAAACACTTATACACTTGCATAGACACAGCTGTAACAGATAGGATCAAAGCAAGATCCTCAAGAAAAAACAAGCCTCCCAGTGGACTCCTATTGTTAATAGGTTATACAACAAGAGTAAAAAGTCTAAGAATAAAAAGAGAGGTCCCAGCACTGGAAGAACACCATCCTCTGCTTCAACCAGCAAATAAAACAGTCCTCTAAGGGTAGCTTTTCAAAGAAATTAGCAACTATAGCTAATGATAGCCAGAAGGCATTCTTCAACTACATCCATAGCTAAAACGTAGGTCCCAGATGTGTGCTGAACTAGTAGTAGATGGCACCACACACACTGATCCTGCAAAAATACCTAGCCCGTTAGCTGACAGATCTGGTGAAAATGTCTCCCCCTGTCCCCCCAAACATACCCCAAAGCATACCTTTCTCATCTTAGTGACCTTGCATCTCCAAAGAGCAAGTCATTAATCCTCTCTCAAAGTCCAAAAACACAGCCTCTATAGGACCTGATGGCATCCTAGGTTGTGTTCTAAATGGTCTAAAACATGAACTAGCAACTCCATTACACACTCTTTTAAACCACAGCCTGAGTACTGGATTTGTCCATGCTGAATGGAAAATAGCAACCATCATCCCCCTTCACAGAGGGGGTACATCAACAGACCCTGGAACTATAGACCCATAAGCTTAACCAGCCTTATCTGTAAGGCAATGGAACAAATCATTTGGACCTTATAAATAAGGATATAGGTGACCTCCAAACACTAGATCTAACCCAGTTTGGCTTTGATAAAGGCAAGTCATGCCTGTTAAACCTAGTGTATTTCTTTGAAAACATCACCAGGGCCATAGATGAAGGCAAATCTGTGCACACAGCTTATCTTCATTTAGCCAAGACCTTTGACACAATCCCACATTCAAGCATCATTGACAAACACCCAGTTGAATATCAACCCTTAAGTTGTCAGGTGAGTTGCAAACTGGCTCAATGACAGATCACACTCAGTCAAAGTTGGGGACTTTACCTCTATGAGCAGACTTGTCTCCAGTGGGGTCTAACAGGAATCTGTGCTGGGCTCCCTATTGTTTGGAATATACTTCTCAGAGGTTGAGGCCAAAACAGAGGGACTGTGACTAAGTTTGCCAACGATTACAAACTAGGTGCAATTGTCAAATCCCCTAATAATGTCAATATACTCCAAGAAGGGCTCATGCAGACTAATGATTTGTCCCAAAGCCACAGACTCAAACTCAATGCAAAAAAATGCTTTATCGTCCTATTCAGCAAAAATTATACCCCTGCAGACTAATATATATAAATAATAATACCCTAATTACCAACTCAGTTGTGAGAGATTTGGAAACGCAGGTGCACTCTGACCTTAACTTTGACCACCACATCTACTGTGGTAAAGTAAGCATCTCATAAGCAAAAGCATTGCCTCGAGAGTGAAAGAGGTTATAACTCCCCTGTACTCCTCCCTCATCAGGTCAATAACAGAGTACAATGCTCCCTATGGTATATACCTTAGCAGGCACCTGCAGCAAATTGAGAGAACTCAGAGATTTCTAAGAAAATTCAGGACCTGCAGCACGTCATACATTGACAGACTTAACTCACAGTCACTATACTGAGTAGCATACAGATTACTTAGAGATGACCTGTGCCTGGCTTACAGAGCAATCTGTGATCCAAACCTAATGGAAATGCAACACATCCACAAGTCAAACAATGACAAGAGTCACCCACTCTAGGGACCTTAACCTGGCTTGTGACATAAATAGGACCTGCTGGAGAGACAGATATGTCTCCCAGAAGTTGCCATGCCTCTGGAACAGGCTACCAATTCACATCAAACAGAGCCCCTCTATGACCCTATTCAAGTGTAGCCTGGACGACTGGATGGGAAACTGTAAATTTCTGTTGAGGATTTCATCTATGACCCTCTTAGATATGGGCAGTCATTGCCAATTTTGGGGTATACATACGGCTAGGCTTGTAATGACCCTTGAGTCAGTAGCCTAGTAACTTCTTATGAACCAGAGCTGGTTTCTCCCTATTTCAAAGATATTTGTAGAGTGTGTAAAGTATTCTTATGATATATTGATCTTAGGCTCAGCACATCTTCACAAAAGACATGTAAAGAGAAAGTTTTTTAGTAAATAATAATTTATACTATCATTAGGCTATTGGCCTCATCCTTTTGTATTTCCTATACAGTGCTTCTGGAGAATGTTTCTTAGAATTAATAATTTTGCTTTTCAAATCTGCAGCAAGAATGAGATGGATGTTAACATTCCTTGATGCTAAAAAATATTATTTTTATGTTTCTTTGCTTCGATGAAAATAACATTAATAATTTGCTCCAGGAATTAGCTGTCTTCCATGTTACTAAAACCATATATAAGGACCCATCAATCCTTCTCCAAATCTGGCAGGGATATATTTTCCTACATCCATAACTATCCTAGTGCAGGGCCAGTCACTCAAAATCATAAAGGAGAGGTCATAGCCCTTATAATGTTATAGCTTTAAGTAATACTATGTACTCCTTCTTTGGCCCTGAAACAGCATGAAAAATACTTTGACTTGGATGAAATAATAATCATAAATAATACAATTATTATAGGTGACTTCAACTGCCCTGCATGCTATTTTTATGCACAATACCTCCACATTTAGGAATTTCTCTCAGAGTGTCTACCCCAAAATGAATTACTTCCTTATCCAGTCTCACTAGGATCAAACCCTAAATAGCCTTCACTGGCTTACTTACAGGTAATTGACATTGTTTGTTATTGTGTAAGCTGGTAGTGTGCTTTACCAGGGTTTTTCCCATTTTTCCACTGTTTAAAACTGCTTAGTTCAGCCAGCTCTTGCTTTATTGTGGATTACCTTTAGGAAAGGGTTGAGACGCAAGAGATCTAGTATAGATCTTCATGGTCCATCCTTTCTGGGTACCAGAAAAATTCTGAAATAGCAACTTCTTCCTTTTGCTTCTGGAGGGACGGGTTCTATGGTGCCTTGAGTCAGCAGAGCTTGCAGTACAGGTTGCAGGAGGTGGAGCTAACTGGTGCGGGGTTGAGGAGAGCACTTTCATACTGGGGGGTGATCCAGGTTACAAAGTAACCATGCTGCATGATGGAAAGTACCCAATTGTCTGAGGTAATGTGGGACCACACAAGGAGACAGTGAGAGAGATGGGCCGACAAGGGTAGAGGGGTAGGAGGTGGTGGTAGTAAGGCTGGCAAGTAGTCAGACACTACCTGCCCTATCTTGAAAGGAAGGCCTCTGGCTGGGGGCTGGAGAAGCTCTAGCCAGAGGGGGCTGTTTTCTAGGAGGTCTCCTGGGCCTGGGGGGAGCCATAGGGTGAGATTGTTTCCTTATGAATTGAGTTTTTGCAGTGTAGATCCTAGGAAACTTAGGAATGGGCAAAACTAGCAGGTGTTTGAGATCCTGCATTTCTTTTCCTTTTTGCTGTAGAGACTTGAAGAGGTCAGCTACTTTAGTGCCAAACAAGGCAGAATGATCTAAAGGGGCATCAAAAAGCTTTGCCCTGAAGTCTGTCAGGCAGGGGCTGTAGACATAGCCAAGAGTATCTCTTTAAAGCAGAAGCTGACGCAAAGCTGAGGCTACATCATAACTGCACCTTATGGAGTATCTATTCACCTGAGAGGGAGCGCTAGGAGGGAGGACAGTGAGTCTTTGGTGGCACAGTCTGGGATGTCGGCCAATTCCTTGGTGGCTTTGTCCAGCAGGGTTAAGGAGTACTTGCCCATGTGAGTCTGGTAATTTGTGGCCCTGAAAGACAGAGTGGCAGAAGTGTAGATCTTCTTGCCCAGATGTTCCACTGTCTTGCTGTCCTTGGCAGCTGGAAGAATGGTTGTGGTAGGTAGAAGTTTGGAAGCCCTATCAGTGGAGATGGAAACTGTGGTTGGGTCAGCAGGAGGAATTTCTCTGATTCTGGAACTTTGTACAACCTGTCAGCACTGCGTGGGGCAGGAGGTTGTAAGCCAGGGTTGAGGGATACTGAAGAAGAGGCATCCGGAAATGCCAGCAGAATAGGAGGGACTGCAGAAGGACTGGGAGACTCCATCTGTATGAGGTCATAGAACCTCTTCTGCACCTCGGTCATGTCAGTGGATTTCCACTTAAAGTGGTCTTTCATTTTTCATATTGTTTCCCCAAAGGTTAAATCCTCAACTGGGGAGTCAGGGTCAATGGACTCTTCTTCTGTGGAGCCATATCCCAGGGGAGAAGAGACCTGTGAAGTTTTGGAGAGGGAGTCCTCTGAGGAGGAGTCAGAAAGTTCCTCTTTGTCTCTCCTTACAGTACCCAAAATTTGAGGCCTAGGATTTAGGATTAGAGGGGCTATGCTAGGGCTTTCTACTGAGGTAGGGCATAGGGCCATGAAGGTATTGAATAGGCTTTGGCTGAAGGCTTGCCAATCAGGCATTCTTTCAGGTAATGGAGAAAGATATTTGGTATGTTGTTTCTTCTTAAGAGGCCTAGCTGACATCCAGGTAGGAGAAGGCCTCGAGACACAGAAATGGATGAGATTGGCAGAATCCGACAGCTCCACAGAGAGAGAGCTGGTTCCCCCCCAGCGTTTGAGGCAGACACCAGTAATGCCTCTATGGACATGCCGTCCACTTGGGATTGTGCGGCTTCCTCATAGGTACCCACTTTTTCCTGACTGGTGGAAGCCGATTTCTCTGCAGGCCGATGTTGGCCACAGCAGAAGAGGTAGGCCACATGGATTTGGCCCTCTTCTTAGGCGGTTCTGTTGGGACATCAGAAGCACTTTCCATCCCCTAACACAAGTTGCTTTAACTGCTGATTCTCTAGGTAAAGGTTCAGAGCATACAAACAGTGACGTAAGGTCTTAGGGACGAACGCCTGACAAATAGGGCAGTTCTCGTGATCATGGTCTTTACCCAAACAAAAAAGGCACTGATCATGGGTGTCTTTGTGGGGAATCTGCTGGCCACACTTACATTTGCTCCTTCCGGATGACATGAACAAACTATATTAAGAAATAAGAAGGACTGAAAGGTTCCCCAATGGGGTACTTATCTGATTATTTCTAATCCAACGTCAGTGAGTAGCAGGAACACCTGGCATATGACTGGTGGCTGAAGAGTTCTGAGGGCTGGTGTGTGCAGATGTCACTTTTATGGCCCATGTTCCTGATGCCACGTCAGATGCCCAACACACCCTGAGAGACTGAAAAACTTTGGAATACTGGCCAGAGGCATGGAAGGAAGAAGGGTAAACCCACATGTAGAATACTGCAACAATGGAATAGAAGAACATCTTTAGTTTAAACTTCATAACCCAGACAAAGCCTATATACTACACTTAGAAACCAATCTCTAATAAAGATGATTAGCCTTGATAACATCCAAGGAAATTTCCACAGTTCTAAAAAAATTTGATAAATTTCTTCATGAGGCTCTAAATAAATTCCTTTGGAGGCTCTAAATAAAAACCTGCAAAAGCATCACAGACCTCCAAAGCAGACACCCAAACAACCTGCACCTCCCATCACAAATCAGACAACACATAAAACACAAAATCAGTGTGCCGCACAATCACAGCCCTTAAGGCGAAAAAACATACCTAACACACTAGTAATAGGTGACTCGATAGTGAGGCACACTGACATCCCACTCACTAGGCTGGACAAGCAGAAGGTTACTGTTAGCTGCCTGTCGGGAGCCATTATCTGCCACATAACACAAGCACTCAGGTCACTCAAGAACAAGTACAAATATGACTCTGTCATTGTTCATGTTGGTGTGAATGACCTGAGACGTACATCACTGGACTACATGAAAAGAGACATGGAAGAGCTCTCTGGTCATGTAGCCCAGGCTGGTATGACCCTGACCCTGACCCTGAGTAGCATCCTGCCCTCACCAAGAATGATACCTCAGTATAAAGAAAAATGATCAATTTCGACAATTGGCTAAGCTTCTGGTGTCATTCAAAGGGGATCCAGTGTCTGTCAGCCTGGAACGACATGCTCGACAAGCCATGTTGCTTCGCAAGAGACGGCTTGCACCTGTCACCCCTAGGCTCTTGCTGCCCCCATAGCACCTTTTTTAGGTAAGGCTCAAAAGTCAAACCCACCTTCGTAAACAGCACAATTAACAACAAACTGAGGGTTATGCTACTCAACACCAAATGCACGTGCTCGAAGCACTCCTCAGTATGGAGAACATCGACATCTGTGAAGTAACTGAAACCTGGTTCAAGACTCCAGAGAGCATGCCAGCACTACCGGGCTACAACTCGTACCACATGTTTCGGCCACAGAACACGGACCGAAACACAAAAGGAGGGGGTGTATTCATATTCATCAAGGATATCTACACCTTCAGGTTAGTGGCACAGCATGATATCTCTGAGATCATCCATATGCAACTAACATTGGGCAAATCTACAATGCAAATTGTGGCCTGCCACAGATCACCCTCCATGACCCAGGACCACCACTCCACCTTTCTGGAGACACTGGAAAACATGAAGGTTGCAACAGTTTGATAGTGTTTAACATTGTGGATGTGAGCTGCACAATGCAAGTCTATTTTGCACTACAGCATGTAATTTAAATATACTAACCTTTTCCTTACTTCTAGACATGCACTTGATTGGCTGCTGTCACATTTAAATAGTCATCTGTTACATTGTGTTTAACATGGTCTGATGAAGCAGAGTTTGTTATTCATGAAAGCGCTTACCTGTTTGTATTTTTTAAAATAAAAGAATCAACAAAACAAAGCAAAGATCGTATTTGCCATGTTTGGAACCTCTGTGGTTGTTTTTGCTGCTACAATTCTTTTCCTTTGTGGGTCCTTCATCAGAAACGAGCTCTCTGTTGTATCCCAAATCCCAAGAAGGAAAGACGTCCCTGATCAGTATCAGTAAGAAACTAAGGTCCCTCATAAAATCAGCCAAGGCTAACTTCGAAAGAAAAATAGCCAAGGATTCAAAAAATAACCACAAAGCCTTCTTTAGCTATGTTAAGAATCTAAGTGGCAACTTGCAGATATGCACTGAACTAGTGCAAAATAGCACAAAATATACTGAACCTACTGATATTGCCAACATCCTGGCAGATAGATTCAGTGCAAACTTCACCCCCCTCTCACCCCCAAAAGGGCCCACAGCAATACCAGAAAAGTGTAGTGTCCCAGAAATCACAGACGCACAGGTGAAAATAGCCCTTAAAAAGCCAAAAACACAGCATCAGTGGGGCCAGATGGTGTCCCAGGCTGTGTCTTGCATGAACTACAGAACAAACTAACCCCCTACCTAAACACGCTGTTCAACCTCATCCTTTCCACAGGCTACATGCCCACAGAATGGCACACAGCAACGGTTATTCCACTACACAAAGGAGGGGCCACAAGTGACCCTGATAACTATGGCCCCATAAGCCTGACTAGCCTGGTCTGCAAGGCTATGGAGCGCATCATCATGGAACTCATTAACAAAGACATTGGGAACCTCCAAACACTTGACCCGACCCAGTCCGGCTTTGTTAAGGGCAGATCATGCCAACTAAACCTGGTTGACTTCTTCAAGACAGTCACCAAGGCCATAGATGAGGAAAAGGTTTTTCACACAGCCTACCTTGACCTCGCCAAGGCTTTCGACACCATTCCACACTCGGGTATTACAGAAAAACTCACCAGCCTGAACATAAACCCCCTATGTCACGAGATGGGTTGCCAACTGGCTTAGAGACAGAACTCACACAGTAAGAATAGCGGGTTCCAGGTCTGACTGTAAACCAGTCACAAGTGGTGTCCCACAAGGCTCAGTCCTGGGACCCCTACCATTTGGCATATACTTCTCAGAAGTACAGGCAAACACAGGAGGACTATGGCTAACCAAGTTCGCCGATGACTGCAAACTGGGAGCCATAATTGACTCTCCAGCTGACATGGACATCCTCCAAAAGGGCTTTACTGAGATGGACACCTGGTGTCAAAGTCATGGCCTCAAGCTAAATGCAAAAAATGCATAGTCATCCCATTTGGGAAAAACAAAACACATACGTATCACCTCATAGGTGGCAGCCCCCTTAGTACAGAAGAGGTAATGAGAGATCTGGGGACCCAGGTAGATAGTAATCTCTCCTTTGACAATCATATTGCCAAAGTAGTTAGGAAATCCTTCTATGTGGCCCATCTAATTACTAAAGGGT
This sequence comes from Protopterus annectens, assembly GCF_019279795.1. Taxonomy (NCBI): domain Eukaryota; kingdom Metazoa; phylum Chordata; order Ceratodontiformes; family Protopteridae; genus Protopterus; species Protopterus annectens. The sequence continues at coordinate 1,173,071,627 of NC_056746.1, forward strand.
TCACATCTAGAAATAAAGAGGTTATAGTGCCCCTCTACTCATCACTAATCAGACCCATCATAGTGTACAATGCCCCATTTGGGATGTACCTCACAAGACACTTCCAACAGCTGGAGAGACCACAAAAGTACCTCACCAAGAGGATTAATCACCTCAAACATATGTCCTATGCAGCCCAGCTGAAAAAACTCCGGCTGTACTCAGTGGCATATCGCTTACTCAGAGGTGATCTCTGCCTGACTTACAAAGCCATGTCCAACTCAGAATTGATGGACATGCTCCACCTAAAGAAATCCAAGTCACTGTGAGCCACATGCTCTAGTGAGCTAAACCTCGCCACAACAATAAATAGAACATGCTGGAGGGATAGATTCCTGTCACAGAAACTCCCCATGCTTTGGAACAAAATTCCAAACTACATTAGGCAGAGCCCCTCACTAACACTCTTCAAGAGAAACCTTGACGAGTGGATGGGTAGCAGAAAATACACCCCTGGGATCACTTCATTGGCTCTGCTTGACAGAGGATCAGTTAATTAATCAATGAAGCGACAAAGGCCAACACACTCTGGCTAGGCTTATAAATGCCCTCGGGCAGATAGCCTAGTACCTACTTATGAACCTATTTCTTATTAAATAAATCCCTCTTCTCAGGCTTTGTCACAAGAGTAACAGCTGAAAATCGGAGCTCCCTATCCATAAGGCAGGATCTATGGCTGACCTTAGATGTTACAGACCTACTAGTCTCACTCAAATCCTTTTTATGGTAATGGAGAGTATTACTGGGGATCTTCTTCAGAGGGACAAAGGTGATCTCAGCCGTCTAAATATGTCCCGATACATAATTGTTTAGTGTAAGGTCAACCTCAGTAAATTTGGTTTAGGTTTTTGAGGAGGTTATAGCTAAGCTAGACAGGAGGTTAAGTATACACATAGACTACCAGCTCCTGTAAAGATGTAAACAAACTTAGACAGCTTTGTATCAGTGCACATTTAGTTCACTGGACTGACACAGTTGGCTTTCCAGTAGAACCCAGATAGTAAACTGTGGTATGTCAGCCATCCACACTGGCTGATATTACCTGTGGAATGTTGCTGGGCTCAGTTTTTGGTCCATTTCATGCTGGCAACTTATTTTCAGTGGTGCAATTTTATAACAGCCTTTGGCTTACTAAGTTTGTTGCAAACCGGATAGCAATGATTTCTTATCCTCAGAGACACTCAGGTTGTCTACACCTATGTTCAATACAAATGTAATATCTGGGCCTTCTATTGTTAATAAATGTAGCATGTTAATGGAATGAGGGAAACAATTTAAAGTATGTTGCTATAAGGATATAAGTACAGTCAAGACAGGGATTGCATTCCTAGGCAACTGCTTGCCATTGTAATAAGAAAGGCCTGCAATGTGACTCATATGGGAATCAAGTTGACTTAGTGAAAGTAGCTTTGGTAAAGGTAAGGAACACAAAAAACTTCTTGCAGAAACTACCTATAGCATACATACAACAAACATTTTTTGTTTTGATTTTTTGCAGGGGGGGGCAAGCCTTCTTGCATCCCCACAACATCCCCTGGATATAAGCCAACTCCAGCGTACACAACACTGGAGAAACGAGCAAACTCCACTGTCAGTGAATTTAGTTTTGGCGAACAATGCTTGAACATTTTACCTTTGCAAAAACCAACTTCTCTGATTTGACATGTTCCCACACATATGATACTTAAGGGGATTATGCCAATCCAGGGCGTTCATACTTCACTGTACACCTCACCATTTTGCAAGATGGGTTATGCAGATAGATTTCAAAGGTTGCCTCTCTTTTTGGATTCATACAACCTCGTGAAGGGAACTATGCCTTGTTTTCTGGTGCATGAAAGCTCATATCCTCTTTGAGACCCTTAGTCTGAAATATACCAGTGGGAGGGTGAGTAAACTTAAAATAATAAATATGTATTAATAAAGAGTAGCCATTTATCATTCAGTGATTCCTCACCTTTGAAGCAAACTAAATCTCCCCTTAAAATAATGCCAAGTCATTGCACTTTCAAAATGGACCTTGGTGAATATATGTGTATATGTAAATTTCAACAAAAGAGAATAGTCATCAAGCTTATAGATGGCCATTAGGCCATGGGCTTGTTAAAGAATGTGTATTGAAAGAACTATATAAACTCCCAGTTGCCTATCAGTCATTATATTCTCTGTAGAATTGGGACTTGCATTGAATAAAGCTCATTTACGTCTGGGATAAACACATTTTAGTTAACAGAAGAGGACAACACAAAAACATTAGAAATGTACCTTATAAATCTGACAAATATGTCATACTTTGGCCCATACTAGTCTAAATAGTTAAGAGGTGATCCTCAGTAAAGCAATGAAGAAAACAAGAAGCTCTTAAGAAATGAGCCACCATTTTAGCAGTTTTGCTTTTTCTGCATTTAATTTGAGAGTATAGTTCTGTTAAACTGTGATAAGATTATTCTGTGACTGATCTTGAATTTACCTGAGATTATTTGGAATTTTATCTCATGCAATCTGGATCCATTATGTGAGGCACTGTTAATGGGAAAGATGAGAGGTTGGAACAAATGCACTGCACGGTTGTGTTGTGGTTGCTTGAAAGCAGTAAGGTTAAACAACATTATGCTTAATGCATTATAGCAAACAGAGGTATTTCATTCTGAAACCACACAAAAGACCAGTGAAAACAGCTCTACTTTCCAAAATAAGAATTTAATAAAAACCTTTTAGTTGTCTCTCCTCTCCTAGCGCCTCTGGCTGCAAGCCTTTACAGAGTAAAAAAGTGAAGCTCACTCACACAGTCCTTTTATACAGCTGCCATATCAATTAACAATTCATTACATAATAAAATCAGTTCCTAATTGTTAAGCTAACAATTAACCCATGAAATTCTGCCAATTGCACTCTTTATTCATTCCTAAAGGCTGCAAAGTTTCATATTTCATTATTAAAATTGCTTCCTTTCTTCTTAAAATCTTTTTCAATACATTTTCATCTCCATGTCTGTTGTATACTTGTTCCAAAATTGTGACTTTCATATTGTCTATTATACCCCCATGTTCTGAATGAAAATGTTCTGCCACTGGGCTGCTCATCTTCCTATTGTTAACATCCCTAACATGTTCTTTTATTCTCTCAGCCAGACTTCTTTTAGTTTCCCCAATATAGCCTTTGCCACAAAAGCATTTTATAAGATATATAATCCCCCTGCTAGTGCAGTTAAATGTTCCTATAGTATTAAAACTTTTCCCCTTAATATCTTCAGCTTCTCTGATTATATAAGGGCATATTGCACACTTTCCACAAGGGAAAGTTCCCTTCCTTGTTATTGCACATGCTAGCTTCTGTGTTGGTCTCTCAAACCTGCCTCTTACTAAAAATCCTTCAAACTTCTCCTCTCTGGAAAGAAATAGTAAGCTCAACATTCACCAAAGAAGGTACCTCCCTTCTTGTCTTGTTCCAACTATTTTTATCATTTCATTAAATACTTTAGAAAAATAGTATATTTTGTGACAAAAAACATTTTTGAACATTCTCCCTTATAATTTGTAACTACATACTGACTATTTTTGTCCTTGTTCCCATAATCTTGTTTTTGCTACTTTTTCCAAATACTTTATTATAACTTAGTTTCACTTGATTTGGGTCATAACCTCTCTCCATGAATTTATTGCAAACCTTGTCACACTCTACTTCTGCTTCCCTAACATTGGTACATAGCCTTTTGACTCTTAACATTTCCCCATATGGGATAGATTTCAATGTATGTTCTGGTGGCAGCTAGTAGCATGTACCATCCTACTCATTTGTTCGAACTTCCTATATATTTTAGCTTGAATTTTTTGCCTACTTGCCCCTTCAAATTTATGTCCAAATAATTGATTTCTTCTCCCATATGGATATCATCAAATTTGATTTTATATTCATTGTTGTTCAGATATTGTATAAATACCTTAGCTTCCTCTCTATCACCCTTACAAATAAAAATCAAATCGTCGATAAAACGAAAATATTGTATTACATGACCCTGAAAAACTATGTCTATAGACATGTTCCAACTCAAACAGTCCCATGAACAAATTGGCATACGCTGGGGCGAAGGCTGCCCCCATTGCAGTTCCCATTTTTTGTTTATATAATGTCCCATCAAATTCAAAAATGTTGTTAACTAAACAAAAATTTAATAACTCCATTATATACTGAGTCCTTGGTGACTCTTTCAAAAAATATTGCACAGTCCTCAAACCCAGTTCATGGGTAATACTGGTATAAAGACTAACTACATCCACTGTGATGAAAAACATATCTTTTGTCCAGACTGTCTGTTTTATTTTATCCAGTAAATCATATGAATCCTTAATATATGATGTTAACTTGGTTACCTCTCCTATTAATATTTCATGCAAAAGACTAGCCCCCTTATGTGTAAAGGAACCCTTTGCTGATACTATAGGGCGGCCTGGGGGATGGAAAAAGTGTTTATGCAGTTTTGGGACACAAAAAAGTTTGCTATTGTACTATTTCTTATATACAGTTTATTGTTTATGTCCCTAGCTGTAAAATAGCATAACCTTTCCCCTTTCCTTAACAATTTATATAGTTCCTCTTGTGCCTGTTTAAGAATATTTTCCTGCACTTTACCATAAACTCCTTCATTCTTCAAATGTTCTAAACACATGTTATAATAGTCCTGTGCATTCAATATAACTAACTTGCCCCCCTTGTCTGATGGTTTAAACACTATATTTCTGTTCTGACTCATATCCTGTAATTTGCACCATTCTTCCTTATTCAAGTTGTAACTCCTATTTTTCTTAATAATAGGTTTTAGTTCTCTCTCCACAAAAAACTGTGTCGCATTACTAAAGCATTGTATATGTGCATTTTTACTAGTTGGGCAAAATGTATTATTTGCTTTAATCTTACTAAGGTCAAACAATGTATAAGCATTGCTTTCTGTTTCAGACTCACATGTGAAATAGTTGTCCTCACTTGTTACTGAATCGCTTGAACTTTCTAAACAATCATCTTCCTTTTTTTGATTAAAGAAATATTCTTTTAAATACATTTCCTTACCAGCTCTAGAATTTCTCCCTTAACTTCATAGAGTCTAGGTAACACTGTGGGTATGAATTTCAGTCCTTTCTCTAGGACATTCATTTCCACTGTGTTAAATTCATATTCAGACAGGTTAATAACATATTCGTTTGTATTAGGTAACAGTACCTTATTTATTTGTCCATTTACTTTTCTTTTTATAATGTCCATCTCCCGGGTCCCTGGTCTGGTCGTATGCCTGCCATCCTCGATCCTCCAAGAGGACAACACAAAAACTTTAGAAATGTACCTTATAAATCTGACAAATATGTCATACTTTGGCCCATACTAGTCTAAATAGTTAAGAGATGATCCTCAGTAAAGCAATGAAGAAAACAAGAAGCTCTTAAGAAATGAGCCACCATTTTAGCAGTTTTGCTTTTTCTGCATTTAATTTGAGAGTATAGTTCTGTTAAACTGTGATAAGATTATTCTGTGACTGATCTTGAATTTACCTGAGATTATTTGGAATTTTATCTCATGCAATCTGGATCCATTATGTGAGGCACTGTTAATGGGAAAGATGAGAGGTTGGAACAAATGCACTGCACGGCTGTGTTGTGGTTGCTTGAAAGCAGTAAGGTTAAACAACATTATGCTTAATGCATTATAGCAAACAGAGGTATTTCATGTATGATAAAGAAGACAAGTTATGCTACTGGTCCTTGCCTGAAATTAAGAAAAAATATCCCCAAAATTCATGCTGCCTCTGGCAATATGTTTGCATTTATTCATTTGCTTGATATTCATTTAATTTTTGTGCCTCAGCGAACCCACTAAAAACTATTGTCTTGATAAAATAAATATGGCCACTGGACAAACATCATGCATCTTAAACTACTGCTAAGGGAGGCGAATGAGACTTCAATTATCTTCTCATCCAAAAGACATATCATGATAGCTTACCAGTGGACATTTCATCTAGCTGTGTAGAAAACAAATGACAAACTCAGAAGTACACAACATGAGGCACATGCTCAAACAGCACCACAGATACGTATAAATCCACTCAAAATGTATTATTAGTTAAGCACACGCTTTCTAAATTGGTCCTCCCAGTGGGCCAGCACTATGTTTGCAAATGCTGGCGCACAAAGACGTGGTGGCCATGGGAGCATGTTGTTCATTATGAACTCGAAATTCAGAGAGTCGTGGGCTCTATATGGCCGCTACCTGGATGATGTAGTCCTTCTGTGGAAAGGTGGTGTGGAAAGTTTGAATGAGTTTGTAGCCTATATTAACACCACTATAGATTTTTTTTTTTAAATTTACAGTTAGTAAAGATGACAACAAGCTTAATTTTCTGGATGTGACCATTATAAAAGATTATACGAGAAAGACTTTTATATCAAAATTATACAGAAAACCTAGTTATTCAAACACACTATTGCACTTTGGAAGTTGGCACCCTGTGCATCAAAAAAGGGCAATGGTCAAAAGGCAATATGTCAGGATTGCCAGAATGACCTTGGAGGAGGATGATTTTCAAAGAGAGTGTGAGATTTTACGTGGCATGCTCATAAGAAGAGGCTATCCTTTGGAATTTGTTAATACAATAGAAAATGAGGTCAAAGTTAAAAGGCAATCAGATACATTTGTCAAGCTCTTGTTTAATGTGGCAGAGACAGTTGTTAGCCCAAGCAGGGACACACAGGGCAAATTTTCAAGAGCCCTTGTTATTCCCTATATGCTTAATTTCTATGATATTAGGAATACCATAGAGAAATTTTGGACGGTTTTTACCTTAGACAAGGAGGTCAATAGGACCTTGGGTAACAAACCAGTTATAGTATATAAGAAGGATGCATGCTTTAAGAGTTTGTTAGAAACAACAAGGAAGGTATATAGAGATAGTGGTTGTTTCAAATGATAGTACAACAGTATCACAGCACCACTACTCCCCTCCTAAGTTTCAAAACTACAATAAAACAGAAAAAAAAACAGAAATAAAGGCAAACTTGTGCTTTTGACATTGTGTCACAACAAAGTTGCTACACAGACTGTCTTCTCTAGGAATGCGCAAACTGTCACTGTTTTTGTTTAACATTTATCTCTTAAATAGACAACAGGTGGTAAAAATAACATATCTTCCTTTCTCCCAGTAAGTTGGTGTCCCTTAAGGATCAATATTAGGCTCCTTAGATTGCAATGTATATTCATAAACAACTTGCAATTAGAACCAAACAAGCTACCATTATCCACTATGCAGATGACCCTACACTCATCTGCTCTGCAAAAAATCATGGATAAATTACAATGGCTCACTCAAGAATCTCTTTCCAACATTGAAACTTGGTTAACTCACAACTGCTATGTAATGCAAAAAAAAAAAAACATACTGATCCTATTACCCCAGAACAACTATTAAACCACAAAAGTTCCTTCTCAGTTACATATTCCAATCACACTACAACAGAACTAGTAGATCATACTAAGCTTCTGGGGGTCACCATCAATGAACGTTTGAAATTAGTCCCTGAACCACCCCATAACACAGACTATAAAAAAACTCGCCAAAATTTTTGGAGCTCCCTATCGGGCTAAACCATACCTAACTGATAATATGATAATAAAAATTGCTTCATCTTTCCTCATCTCAATGCTCCTCTAAACAGCCCCCATACTGATTAACCTACAAATACCTCAACTCTCCCTACGGAACTAATGTAATAAACTCACCAAAATTGCTACCTATCATTACTACAGATCTCAAAATTACTATGCCCTTAAGCAACTTCATTGGCTAGAACTAGTGCAGTAGGTAAGTTGATCACAACTAGTTACTACCCATATATGAACTAAACATATGTCCAAGTCTGAATAATACTCTCCAGTAATACACTCACTTTAGATAATTTATTTTCTGTGAATAATATGTTACAGACTGCAACTAAATCAAACAATACCACAGCTGACTGCTTGTACTTCTCCAATCTCTCTAAAATATGGAATTCAATTACTCTCACGATTAGACTAATAGAAAACAAAACTTCACAAACCTCCAGCTAAAGAAGTACCTAATGGATACACAGCTATGCTCATGCAAGTCTCCTGGATAACCAGTCTACTGACCTTTCATTCTGCCTTTGTCCTATTTCTTCAACTTTCCAAATGAGCCAAGCCAACAGATTCTATTCATCTACATAACCCTGCCTACTTTTTTCCTTCCCGATCAACTCTATAAATAACAGTGTTAGAAATGACCATTTGCACCACTTACCTGCTTTTCTCCCCCTGCTCCTCCTCACACCCCCAAACACTTTTTTCTCCATTGTCATTAAAGGCTTTCTCCATGACCTCTAATGTTTTCTACATTTCCAGTGAGGTTAACAAATATGTTTTTGGCCTGTAATATTATCATTATGGAAATACAATTGACTCAATTGTATCTTCTGTATACTATATACTTTAGTAATCATATTTACCTTTATAACGAAGTCTAACTCAATTGGACCTTTGTATATATTCGATATACTGTGCACCTTTTTATTATTATATAGTTTTTCTTGTTTTATTGGCTTGCTTTGTTGCTAATAATAAATAATAAACATTCAGACTATTTTAGTACAGAAAGAAAGAAAGAATATAAACTCTAAGCAGACAGGCAATATGAGAGGATGAAGAAAAGTCAGAAATGAACCATGAAGGCAGACAGATAGGTAGAGGGCTGTTACTGTTTCTGTCAGTCTGAAGTTTCAGAACAGCATTTAGCTACACAGACAAGGCAGAAAAGTTTTTGCATTTAAGTCATGCATAGCACAGATGACCCAATGGTCTCTTCATTTTTCTGAACTTGAAACTCTCGGTTCTTTCTGTGGCATGTTATATGTTCTTGACTAAGGCCTCATGCAGATAGACGTCTACACTATTTGACAAAATGATCCACATAAATTCTAGGTGGATACAGCTCTGTGACATTTCTTCTCTGGATGGGAGTAGAAATGCATTGGTAATGCAATATTTACTCAGCCCTGGCTGCCTCGGCAAAGCACTGCTTGTTTTAATTTTGTCTTATGGGACTATGAGTTACATTGGCTTCTCTCATTATTACTGTTCTTATGTTCTTGAATTCTGCAAGTCAGTAAATGTCACCATATGTTATCTGAGAGCCATCTGTCAGCTAAATACAGCACCAGTGACATTTCAGTCTCTGCAGTGTGTTTGGCTGGTCAAATAAATCACTCCCAACAGAGAACATTGGGTGCAGACTTGCTAATAGAACCACGCTTTTCAGAAAAAAGTCTTCATTTAAGACTGTTTTATCATAAACAAGCCTGTGAATCAAATAGAGTTATATTAAAAGCTTGTCAATATCCTTTATCCTGCAATCGGGGAGAAGACAATGAAAGATCTTCTGCAATGCAAGCGTTTGTATCTCACTGTGTACTTAAAGACAGCCGCCCCACCAACCTCATCTAGCTGACATTTTTCAGAGAAGGGCCCTCTCCTGAACTATAATTTCACTTCAGAAATCTTGTGACAGTTAGTTTACATAAAAGAATGTTGCTTAATAATACCCCAAATGACTACAAAGCATAGCCATAATGTAATATCTATCAACAAATATAATGAACTTCTGAAATGTACTTAAATCCATTTTAATTACTGCCATTTATTAGCAAGTGATGGGCTGTTATTTAAAGGTAAACAAATAGGCTGCCTAGCGTGGAACACTAGCTGATACTTGTTTGACTGATTGAGTTCGGTACCTTGCTCTCTGCATTTCCAAAATGAATTATATTGTAGTATATTTAATTTACATGGTGGTATGCTTGTAGTGGTAACCCCTCGGTTTCTGAAACTCTGCTTGGTGTAGTTCTAGCAGGTAGCCTGGCTCAGTAAATGCCAGTTAGGTAACATTCTATTGGCTGATGTACATAAAGCCATTTATAATAAACAGTGGGGCCTGGGTCTGTGATGCAGAAGGCTGGTGCTCTGACTGTGACCCGTTGACCATGGTTCTATTAGCAGAGTGGAAGAGTCAAATGGCATGACGCACTCTCCTGTACTGGGGGTGTGGATGAGTGCATGTGCATGGGTGAACACAGGGCAATGCAGTTTCCCTGGTGGAGACTGGGGAAATCACAACTTGTGTTGTGGGGGAATGTGCAGGTCTGCTTAGATTTTATTTATTTATTTATTTCAGTTTGATGACTGGGGGGGGGGGGGTCCACTGGGCTCGTGAGCCCATTTTCAGAGGAGGCCCAGGGAGAAAAGTTCCACATTACATAGTAAACATTACATTTTACAGATTAAAGTTACAATTCAAGATGCAGATACATTAAGATAAACAAAATAAAGTTAACATTAAGGATGCAGGTACATTATAAATCAGAGACATGAAGTGGTATATTGGTTACTCAGCATATGAGTCATATGTTGACATGAAATTTGCTATGGTTACATAGAATATGAGTCTTGTTAAGGCAGATTTGGCAGAACAAGTACAAACGATAGGGAGGGGAGAAAAGTGAGAACAATCTATTTACAATATATACATAATGTACATGAGATAACACTGAAGAATGAGTCATTTCCAGGGGAGATAAGTAGTAAGGAAAATACAATTTAGAGTGGATGAATATCCTTTGTGGAAGTTAGGGGATCTCCTCTGTGGTTAGCCCATTCCATGTCCCCACCTCAAAGATCTGCAGATTTGCACTGGGTTATGACCATAAAGTAAAAATCTTGAATTACCCTGATGACTGTCTGAATGATGCTACCCCCAGCAGGTATTCTCACTAGTGAAGGGGAGCAAATGGGTCATTTGACTGGGAGGGGCCTGATGATCAAAAGACAGCAAGGTCAAAGAAAGCAAAAATAAATAAATGAATAAAATGAGCAGTAGCTCTTCAGAAATATATTTATGATTTGTTAAGTGATTTGGTCCAAGAATCCTTCAGACACAAGATCAAGGTAGAATACAATAAACATACATAGATAATTAAGTGCATCAATTGGACAACATGTTTTAAGACATGGGAAGAAAATGGAGAAAATCCATGGAAGATGGCGGAAGAAAATGCAAATTATGCACAACACAAACAGTGGCTGGAGGTTAGGACTGAAGCCTGCACCCTGGAGCTGTGACTTAGAGATCTTGACTCTAAGCCACTGTGCTACCCATGTTCTTTTGCAAAACAATTTCATAAATTGTTCGACTCTTAAAGCAGTGTATTTAGTAAAATGTGCATATTTTTCCAATGTTAATGTCACACGAAGAATTATCTTAAGAAAAGGGGAAAATGACTTGAGCATTGTCAAGAAATAAAGCAGTAAACACAAACACCACTCCTGATCAGCATTTGATTTGCTTTATAATTACGTTCAATACTTCTTTATGGCTTCTGTTCTCATTAAATAATAAAGTAGTAGAGGTGATGCAAACTCAATAAGTGTGAGCAAATATGGATTTAACTTGACTTAATCAAGCCTGGATTAAATTAACTTCTTAATACAATTCTGTTTGTAAATTATGAAATATTACATGCCGCTGCTGCAGCTGGTCTAAATATGAGCTGTGTTTTGAGTTTATGAAGTTCTGTTCTTCTGTTTTATCAGTATGTTATGACAGTACCTTAGCAGAGCCTCTACGAAGTCAATGAATAGCATGTTCTGTAATTATATTGCATTGTTGTCAGTGTCTTATAAGTTTATATATTATATTAAGACATATGCACCTGGTATCTGCTTGTTAAAACTAGTACTACTTTATACTAAATGCTATGAGTCAACTATATGCATAAATCCGACTGGCCACCTATGAACAGACATTAAAGGAAGCACACTAGTTTAAGATGTAGAAATATGACTTACAGAGCAGTGTCTTAAACTAATAATATACGTTAACTGAATACTTAAAGGCAAAATAACATACCCAACCATACCTCAAGGCAAAATAACATACCCAACATACTAGTAATAGGTGACTCTATAGTCAGGCACACTGATGTCCCACTCACTAGGCTGAATAAGGAGAAGGTTACTGTTAGCTGCCTGTCGGGTGCCAGGATCCGCCACATAACACAAGCACTCAGGTCACTCCAGAACAAGTACAAATACAACTCTGTCATTGTCCATGTTGGTATGAATGACCTGAGCCGTACCTCCCTGGACTACATGAAAAGAGACATGGATGAGCTCTCTGATCACATAGCCCAGGCCAGTATGACCCTGACCCTGAGTAACATCCTGCCCTCACCAAGAATAATGCCATGGTATAAAGAAAAAATTATCAATTTCAACAATTGGCTAATTTTCTGGTGTCATTCAAAGGGGATCCAGTGTCTGTCTGCCTGGGATGACATGCTCAACAAGCCACTCTGCTTCACTAGAGATGGCTTGCACCTGTCACCCATAGGCTTTCGAATACTGGCCAAGGCTCTTGCCACCCCCATAGTGCCTTTTTTAGGCAAGGCTCAAAAGACAAACCCACCACCGTAAACAGCACAAGTAACAAAAATCTGAGGGTAATACTACTCAATGCCAGAAGTCTAAACCTCAAAATGCACACACTCGAGGCACTCCTCAGTATGGAGAAAATCGATATATATACAAGTAACAGAAACCTGGTTTAAGGCTCCAGAAAGCACCCTAGCACTACCAGGCTACAACAAAACTCTGAGGGTAATACTACTCAATGCCAGAAGTCTAAACCTCAAAATGCACACACTCGAGGCACTCCTCAGTATGGAGAAAATCGATATATATACAAGTAACAGAAACCTGGTTTAAGGCTCCAGAAAGCACCCCAGCACTACCAGGCTACAACTCATACCATACATTTCAGCCACAGAACCCAGACTGAAATACAAAAGGCAAGGGAGTATCCATATTCATCAGGGATACCCACACCTCCAGGTTAGTGGCACAGCACAATGCTTCAGAGATTATCCATGTGCAACTAACAACAGGCAAAACTGCAATTATAACTGTAGCTTGCTACAGATCACCCACCATGTCCCAGGACCCTCATTCCACATTTCTGGAAACACTGGGTAACATAAAGGTCCTACCAAACACCCTAATATTGGGTGATTTCAACTACCCAAACATTAACTGGGAGAACTACTGAAGTACTAGCTCCCTTGCCCAACATTTCCTAGAATTTATAAACTCAAACGCCCTGGAACAACTGGTCAACACTCCCACCAGAGGTGACAACATATTGGACTTGGTCATCATCAACATGGGCGACTAGTGTTCCACACCGGTCAACCCCTCGCTGGTTAGATCGGACCATAAACAAATCACTTTGGATATCCACATTTCGCCCCCACCCCCGGACAAGGAAACCATCGTGAAAAACTTTTCAAAAGCAAACTTCACGTTACTTAAGTTGGAGGTGGAAAGTTTCAAAGCCCCCATGCTAAAGGATAACGCTGTCCAAGCTGCAAAATCCTTTACTAATGCATTCTACAGGCACCTACAAGAATGCATGGATCGTGCTATCCCAAGCAAAACCAAGATTCACTCCTCCAAGAAAAGGAAACCAGTCTGGTGGAGCCCTGCCATAAACAAGCTATACAATAGAAGGAGGAAACTAGTACAGAAAAGAGTAAAATCCCAAGAAGGGAAGACATCCCTGATCAGTATCAGTAAGAAACTACGATCCCTCATAAAATCGTCCAAGGCGAGCTTTGAAAGAAAACTTGCCAAGGACTCCAAAGATAACCAAAAGGCATTCTTTAGCTATGTCAAGAATCTAAGTGGCAATGCTCAGATCTGCTCGGAGTTAGTGCAGAATGGCACAAAATACACTGAACCAACCGATATTGCCAACATCCTGGCAGACAGGTTCAGTGCAAACTTCTCCCCCTCTCACCCCCAAAAGGATCCATAACCATACCAGAAGAATGTAGAGCCCCTGAAATCACAGACAGTCATGTTAAAATAGCCCTCTTCAAAGCCAAAAACACAGCATCAATGGGACCAGGCGGTGTCCTACACAAGCTCAAAGACGAACTAACCCCTCACCTAAACACACTGTTCAAACTCAGCCTCTCCACAGGCTACGTACCCATAGAGTGGTGCACAGCAATGGTTATTCCGCTCCACAAAGGTGGAGCCACAACAGACCCTGGGAACTATCACCCTATAAGCCTGACTAGCTAGGTCTGCAAGGCTATGGAGCGCATCATCATGGAACTCATTAACAGAGACACTGGGAACCTCCAAACACTGGACCCTATCCAGTTCGGCTTTAAGGGCAGATCATGCCTCATAAACCTGGTGGACTTCTTTGAGACAGTTACCAAGGCTATAGATGAGGGGAAGGTGGTACACACAGCCTACCTAGACCTTGCAAAGGCCTTTGACACCATTCCCCATTCTGGTATTATAGACAAGCTCACCAGCCTGAACATAAACCCCTATGTCACAAGAAGGGTTGCCAATTGGCTCATGGACAGAACCCACATGGTGAGAGTTGCAGGAGCTAGGTCTGACTCTAAACCGGTTACAAGTGGCATTCCCCAGGGCTCAGTCCTAGGACCCCTCCTGTTTGCCATATACTTTTCAGAGGTACAGACAAGCACAGGAGGACTATGGCTGACCAAGTTCGCAGACGACTGCAAACTAGGGGCTATAATTGACTCACCGGCTGATACAGACATCCTCCAAAAGGGTTTCAGTGAGACGGATACCTGGTGTCAAAATCATGGCCTCAAGCTAAATGCTAAAAAGTGCATAGTTATTCCCTTTGGAAATAACAAAGTACCTACAAACTACCACATAGGTGGTAGTCCCCTAAATACGGAAAACATACTAAGGGATCTGGGGACCCAAGTAGATAGTAATCTCTCCTTTGATAATCACATTGCCAAAGTGGTTAGAAAATCCTTCTATGTGGCCCACCTAATCACAAAAGGGTTTGCATCCAGATCAAAAGAGGTCATTGTGCCCCTCTACTCATCACTCATCAGACCCATCATAGTATACACCTCATTTGGGACGTACCTTACAAGACACCTGCAACAGCTGTAAAGACCACAGAAGTACCTCACCAAGAGGATCACTGGCCGCAAACAGATGCCCTATGCAGCTCAACTGAAGAAACTCCAGCTGTACTCGGTTGCATATCGACTGCTCAGAGGTGATCTCTGCCTGACATACCAGGCCATGTCCAACCCAGAATTGATGGACATGCTCCACCTAAAGAAAACCTTATCCCCTTGAGCCACATGCTGGAGGGATAGATTCCTGTCCCAGAGAATTCCCATGCTTTGGAACAAGATTCCAATCTATATTAGGCAGAGCTCCTTGCTAGCACTCTTCAAGAGAAACCTTGACGAGTGCATGGGAAACAGAAAGTTTACCCCGGGGATCACTTCAGTGGCACTGCTGGACAGAGGCACAGGGAACTAATCTAATCTAAGGGGGCGGTGAAAGCCAACACATTCTGGCTAGGCTTATAAATGCCTTTGGGCAGATAGCCTAGTACATACCTATGAACCTATAATGAAAAGATGTGAATTAAGAATACACATACATAAGTAAAGGTATCAATAAGATCTGTATCACTGGTTTAAAGTATGATTTTTTTTGTTTTTATGAACCTTTTTATTTTGTAAATTATAGTTGTTTTCAATAGCAAATAAACTGTCATCCCACAGCGGAGAAATATTTTTATGGGGCTTGTACCTCCCACTTCTCACCCACATTATCAGAATTAAAAATTTCCAGGGTTGCAAAATACCCATAGAAAAGGGGAACCCGCACTTCATTTTCTGGGAATAATGTGATTAGTTGCCTCACAGCAATACAGTAACAGAAATTAATATTCTACGTTAAAAAACAAGGTTATATGTAATTTTGTCAACAATTCTTGTAAGTCGATGACAGATGTCCTCTGAAATACGTAGTTGTTTTTCTTTTGGCTTTTCCCAGTTAGGAGTCGCCACAGCGGAACTCCAGTCCGCTAATGATTGGCAGTAGATGTTTACAGTGCCAAGGTGCCAGTTCGACGCCCAACCTTCAACAAAGCCACGCCCATTCACGCATGTCTTTCAAACACTACTCGACCGTGAGAACATTTAGACTCCACACAGAAGGCGATCCAGCCGAGAATCGAAAGGGAGAACCTCTTGCTGTGAGGCGGCAACGCTACCGCTGCAAGGTAAATGAAGCCAGTATGAATATTTCTACTCCATGAATATTGCAGGGGTATGACTTTAAATTCAGAGCACATGACAGCACTTCCATTCAGGGAAACCTTGATGTTAAAATTAATTTAGATTCTATGATATCATTGGGTAAAGAATTCCAGGCTCTGCAGCTACCAGTAACAACTTATTTAAATGGCTTAACATTTGTGGTACTGGATAAAAGGAGCCCTGTAATTCAGTTAGACCAAGCATTCTTAAGCAGTGACTCAAGGCTTCAAGAAGCTGAAATACAAGTATGTTTTCGGGGGTAGATTTCAGAATCAAAAGCTACAACAGAAGTCAAAAAATACCAAAATAGAGCTATTAGAACTATATTAACTAGATCTAAAAGAAAGGGGTGAGTGACAAAAAGGTTAATTTTCCGACTAGGGACACTAATACTCACATAATCTGAGAGACAGTGACAAAGACAGAGAACATATAAATGCAGCAGAGACAAGTTTCCCAGCAAAGATTAAAACTCAACAATTATAGGGGTTGAGACAAAAAGTACTAGTCCTGCAAAAACTTAACATATCAAGGGCAAACTCTCAGATGGGATAAAGACTTTCCACATGTTAATTGAGAAACAAAAGCTATTAAGGCCAATTTTAAATATGTTTCCCATGGTATCTACAATGCCTCAGGCTAGTTAGTGTCCAGGGTCTGAGTGCTCCTGATGACCTTACATGGAACAAACTGTGAGCCCCCAATGAAGGTTTGGTATTTGCACTTGGGATCAAGCAGCCTTTCAACAGGCCTCTTGTGGGTCATGTAAGACTGCTTAGCTCTGAATGGAGAGACTCCCACAGGTCCTCATTTGCCAGATGAGCACACTGGGGAAATGTCTAATGGAACTTGTCATCATGATTGCAAGAGTTTAGCTTACAAAATACTGTCTGACAGTATCAATGCCTGTCTGCGGCATGCATTTCTGCAGATGCCAGGACATAGGCAACAGGAATTGGCCTGTCACATGCTCAGTTTTTGCCACAATAACTGAGGCTAGTACATCTTTGCAGAAACTAGTCTTCTGAGAATAGAACATTCAGGTTCCAGTAGTTTTGTCTCTTGAAACAGACAAGGATGAGATTTTCCCTCCATATAGTTTCCTGACAGATGGGTGCCCCTGTTTAGGGTGGCACTCAGACTCATGATGTCTACCATGAGCTACCTTGTTGCTCCCCTGCCTTCCCTTCATAAACAGCATCTGAGCAACAAGAATGAGGAACCTTGGGTGTATCCCTTTTATGGAGCTTGTAATCAATAACCTGTATCTACAGCCTTGGAAGCTTCCAGATTCAGTTCCCATTCCCTCTGCTTTCTGGGATACTACCTGCAAAGGGTCTGTAATAAAACACTGCATCTCCCTTACACTGTAAGCAAAGTATCTTAATGAAACAGAATAGCTCAACAAATTGTAAAAAATGGCTATATAGTATAATTGTTTTTGCATCACTTGATATGAATACTTGTATTACACACCTCATCTCTACATATAAGATCAGAATATATCCTTTAAATTTCCTATGGAAATGGTTGCATCTAAAGGGAAACATTAAAAAACAAGAAACCCACCTTTGAACTCTTCTCTGAGTAATGCAGTCTCACTTTAAATGCAACAAATTCAAACCATAACAAACTCAGACATTGACTACATGTGAAAACAACTGTAGAGCTGTGGTATTTCAAGATCTGATAACAGAGCACATGATAGGCAATAGTGCTGCCATCTCTGCGCCTTTGATGGAGTGGAATGACATCTGTTTTAAGCATCCCTGTGCATGTGTATGAACAGACTGGTTTAGTCCACAGCCTACAAGTCACACCAACTTTTCCACCTAATAAGTCTAAGCCTTTGCAAAGTTTGGGCAAGACTTTTTTTCCTTTGCTGCATTTGGACTTGGGTCTCTTAATTGTTTGCTTCACTTTTCAGGTTCTACTTCTGTATTATATACCATGTTGTGATGAAGCTGGCAGGACTACATAAATCTTGGTTCAAGTAGGGTTTGGAAATATCCTTACCAAAGCTACTGATCTGTGCTTTTACTTGGCCTACTATAATTTTGACTGTGCTTGCACTATAACCAGACTCAAATTTGACCTGCATACATGCATTATCTTCTTCCTATTTATGGATAAGCTCAAGCAAGCCATCCTGCATGTTACATTCCAGAACATTTCCCCTTTGGTCGGGCTTCTCAGAATTCAATATAGGGCATCCAGAAGAGGAAAAAGGCATTGATCCCATTGGAAGACATTTATGACCATCCTCAGCTCTAGTCTCTTCTTCTATGCTATGCCACTTTTTAAAGTATAAGGTCCCTTGCCAAATGAGCATACCCTGGAGGTCTGAAAGTGTTGCCTCCCATTTTTATGCTAAGGCCCCAAGAAGGACAAAGTTCTGAATGTGTAGTGGGGTATCTATGGGGACACTGTTGCTCTGAGTTTGCCTTTGTTTAGACAGCCATCTCGGTGGACTAGTGATTTCTACACGTGATAACTAACAGCCACATCTGGTAGATTCAATACAATGCTTGAAATGGACCCAAACTACCCTACAAGGGGCAATGGAGCTTGTTCCTCCTCTGGATAGATGGTAGTGGTTTTGCTCCTATATCTTCACTATCCTAATGGAAATAAGAGACAGTCACCACATATTGTACTTTAGCAACATATTTGATCCGATCTGGCATATCACAGTCAGGATTATGACTTTCCAGGGGTTATAACCATGGATGGTGTTGATGGACTAGGATTCAAGTGGTTAATATGGACCTAATGCTTCCAAGGTTTCCCTTCTGCAGTTGGCCATGCTGAGGCATACATTTTGTGCACTCTTTCTACACAATAAAGCAAATGTCAGTGTGAGTCCTGGCTAGTGGGTTTTGTGACTGTAAGAATGCTTTTAAGGTTTTAGCATTTTAGGCGTCAAATTCTGGAACTTTCCTGCACTAATCAGTACGATGGATTTCTAAACCGTGGTGACAGCAGAAAAGAATCAAGAAGCAAACAGGCAGGGTCTGAATGCATTTGCTTAGCTTGGTTCATGAGCTGCAAAATGTGTCAGCTGGAGGCACAAGCATGGTAACGACAGAAAACTCAGAATTCTGCCAAGTTCTACATGTCAGATGAGGAAATCCCAACCGGGAAGAGAGCTTTCTCCAGATCAGCTGCTAAAGTCAGTTGATCACATGACTTATTATCCTTCTGCAACACCAAATGCAGTTAGAGCTGGTCACTGTGGATTTTGCTGATACAGTTGTAAGTTGTGGGCAAATGCATTTGTGGCTAATAAGATGTACAGCAAGTCTGGGCATGTTTTACAGCTATATATATAGAGACACAACATAATGATGTGCAGGGCTGAAAATGAGAATATGGAAAAGACAGCTGATGAATTCATTAAGCTGATTTTGTATGTCTGAATGCCTGAAGTGTTATTATTTTGATCCCAGCTAAGCTTTCCTGCATTTGGCTGATTCAGCCCTAATTTATTTTAAATTGGAAGCTGCACAGCCTTAAAGTTATGAGAAGCTCTGTTATTACTAGAATATAAAATATATGTTTTAGAATATCAGCTAGTATAAGAAAAAGACCCTCCTTTGTGGGTCCTTATAACTGTGTTTATTCGCCAATCATTTCTAACTATCTTTTTCTAGAAGTTCCATCATTCAGAGATAGATGACTGCCTATAGTGACAACAGGCATACCAATAAGTCATCTCTGACTCTGCCATTATGTGTCTTTAGTGCAATGGTGTTTCAGTGCGGTGAGGTTCCTTGCCATGTACTGTATTGTGCGAGCTGGAGGTATTTTTTGTCCCCCTTCCCTTTTTTCACTGATATGGAACCATGGAGTTGGTATACATAATTCAGGGAGGGGGGTTTGCCCCCACATCAGCTGAGCAGGGGGTTTGCCCTCCCCACAATATTTTTTTGTGTCTGTGTGTGTGTTTTTTGTGGTTTTTCGAGTCATCATTTTTTGGAATACAATTTGTGATGAATGTTGAGCCAAAAGACAGTGCTTCTCACTCACTCAGTTACACACACTGTGACAACACACAATATCTGCATACACTTGTTTTGCCTGTGTGTCTGACAGTTCACACTCTCACTATCCTAAAAATCAAGAATAATGAAGATTTGGCATCCCATTGCTAACAAGTGATACACAAATATACACCTACCTGAACTACAGAGGCAACTGTCAGCTTAGGCTGGTCAAAGAGAAAAACCCACAGGGGAGAGACACTCCAGCAATCAAGTCTGATTAGGTAGAACACCCCACCTAAATGGGAACAGAGGAGCTAGTCTGACTTAAAAATAAGGTCCTCTTGACAAGTCAGCTAGTATTTTAAGAATGTTATCTGTTATATCAGACACCCATGACACTCCTTGATGGATTCTATGGATTAACTGGAGACAATTATAGGCCACAGTCCTAGGATGCCAGGAAGGAAGCTATCAGTTTGATGAACCTGAAACCTTGGTGGCGCTCCCCATGAAGCTTGCACTGCTTAGAACAGTGTGGGTACCCATGAAGATCACACTGCTCAGAACAGTGTAGGTACCATACCTCTAAACCTCTCAACAAAAGAAGCCTGGACAAAGCCAAAAATAATGGGGGTAAAAAGGCTCAAAAATAGAGACAGGTTTAAAATATTGCTCCTATAAACTTAGAAATTTGCTAGAATGACAAATTTTCCATTACATATTTTTCTGAAGGATATGAAGTCTGAAACTCAAATGACTGTCATTATTTAGTATTATTTAATGACTTCAATCCTCTATGATTTGCCAGAAAACCACAAATTCTACGAGGAACAGACCAAAAATAAGAGGCAAAAATCTGGAGATACTGCAAAAATTTGGACAGTTGAGAGGTATGGTTGTTATCCCATGAAGATCGCACTGCTCAGAACAGTGTGTACCCTGTGAAGATTACATTGCCCAGAACAGTGTGGGTACCCTGTGAAGATGACATTGCCCAGAACAATGTGGGTATCACATAATTTGTCTCATCTCTCACCTTTGAAAAGAACAAGGAATAACAACAATCTCCTCAGGAGGACTGAAATACCCACATAAAGCATAGCAATCTAAAATGGAAATAACCCTGCGTGAACTCTGTACCATTGGGCCAAAGAACCTAATGGCAGACAAGCAAGCTTGGCAGAAAAGAAGTTGAAATCTCCCAAAGGTGAAAAATTTCTATGCAGAAATGGAAGCAATCCCCCCAGAGGCTGTAGGAAAGCTAGATCTGAGCTTTAATCCTTCCATTCGGAAAATAACATGCTTAAGGCATATACTGAACCCTGCAGTGCAACCAAAACTCAGTAGCAGGCATCCAGAACATCTTAGAAGTTTATATAAGTCAACAATGGCACTACAGGGTATCACTCTACCCATATGAATAACTGCCCCACTTGATTCCAAGTTCAGTGCTACAGAATTACTTCAGCTCCTCTTAAAGGGCTCCACTGGAAAGCTGCACTGACTGGGAGAAAAAGGTGAAAGCTAGGCCCCTAAAAGGAATGAGAAGTTGTCATAAAAGGGATGGGAAAATGGCATTCAAGGTGAGGAAGTCCTCTTCAGGCCCAAAGAAAGCTCCCTGCCACCCAATGGTAACAACAACCCACTTCAATTCTTGAAAATCAAGGAGGCCAGATGGCAAGAGCTATATCCCTGAATACAAGGGACATGAACACAGACAAAAAACAAGAAACCCCAGGACCATACAGCACAACGCTGACTCTAGTATTGATCTGTCTGTAAGAAAGGAAGGTCATGATCCCCCTCAGAAGAGGACAGGATGTATTTTTGGATAGCTCTAGCTCCACATACTAAATGAGATCAAACCCATGACATAAGCCACAAATCTCATTTCAACTGGAATGAGAAAATGTTGGTAACTTCATCCAGATGCCACAGTTCACAAGAGGAGAAAGGTAAGTACCTCAGAAAAAGAAGAAGTACCCATGTCTCCATGAAGAAAATAAAAAAATGACCACCTATTATTCTCAAAAAGGTTAACAAAGGTCTTTACAGCCAAAAAGGGGGCCCAGAGTTAATCCCAAATGAGCTCCCACTTCATCCACTACCAACAAAAGGAATGGTGGATGGTAGAAAGACCCATCCTGGTTGGACAAAATTCACCAGACCTTGGCCTGGGAAGGGCAAGACTAAGCTCTACAACAAAAGCCTCAGTCCACCTATAAGTAGGATGTTCAGGCACAGAGGAGGAGGAGCAAACAACAAAATTACAGACAGACAACCAAATAATGCCAAAACTGCACCCATAATCTAACAATGGCAAGAAAAACTTGCACTCTACAGGGGAAGACAGCAAGCTTGGGCAGCAAAGAGCCCTGCAGAGATCAGACAGCCATGCTTGGGTAGAAACCTAAAGGGACTCTGCAGCCACAGAAGACTATCCTGGTGAACACCAAGGAAGCAATGGGAGTCCCAGTTGGAAAATCTTCCCAGAAATCTTAGGCAGGGCAACTAATGACAACACTCAAGGAAAGGAACCTAGAAAATTTCTCCTTCTACCTCCAAGCGGCTAATACTGGAAAATTCTCAAAATTAGCAGTATAATGGGTCATGTTCCACCATTGAGGTCCTCCTCTGAGACATGAATGGACCAACACAGAGGCATCTAAAGAATGAGGGAGAAGGTAACCCCAGATGTCCCCTCACAACTTAATGGGGATGGGAGTTACAGTTCTCCTTTGAAGGGAAAGGTGGATGCTGAAAGAGGACCAGACAACAGATACCTCAGTTCAGAGAGACGTAGAGGGGTCCTACGTCTGAAAAACAGGAGCAGTTTCCATCAGCCAGAGTTCTATTCTGCATTTCCCCTTTACTCTACTTTGTAGGACTCCAGAGCGGACAAGAAGAAAATCCAACAGAATATTTGACCATGAGATAAAAAAAAAATGTGGTCAAACAATAGATAAATCCTTATTCTGTCAGTCTCTGAAGGGAAGGTCTTCCAGTGAATCTAAACACAGCTGATCAGCTCTGTTTCCTTTGTAACCAAAGAAAGCTGGATCTTGAATAAAGATTAACCCAGGACCCTTAAAACAGTACAGCTTGTGAGGGCTCCTAGCCCTGTGCTAAAGGTGAACTTTAAAATATCCACAAATACTAGCTTTAAAAAAGTAATGGTCTAGAAGCCGTATGAACAATCCTAGGAACTACCAAACACAAGGACTACACTTTCTCTCAAATGCTGTAAAGCCTGTCTGAAGGAAGCATAAATCCATTAGAAGGAGTGGCTCTGGACTCTGAAACTATATCCGTCACAAAATAAAGACATCCTCACTCAATGGGGGTTGCCTCTAAATGCTCCAGATCCATTTATAATGTCTGGCTCATGTAATACACAAAATATGCATAAGGGTTGCTGGGATAACCTTCATCTAGGGGTGACATAAGAAGAGGAGATGCATGAGCTAGGCCTGGTGCTACTACTGGACCAAAGCCCATAAAAGTGGACTATCACATTTGGGGTTCTAGCTCCCACCAAAAGTAAAACAAGGTCTTGATTTATTAAGTCCAGGCCATAGACACTATTCCTGCTCCAACAGGGCCAACAAGGCCAGTCTGAAGTGGATGCCCTACAAGAAGAATCTTCAGCCCTTAGTATTATCAGTATACAGCAGATGACTTGTGGTGCCACTTCTTATCATCAGACTAATCAGACCAAAGACTGAGTTGATGAAGCAGGGGAAAAGTAGCCATAACATCCTGGGATGCATCCTGAGACTGGCAGCCTGAAGTATATCCCTTCCACGTGTTAAGTCCTCCATGTAACTGGAGGACTGGAACTTGATCCACCCCATTCTAATCAAAGACTATCTTTACCCTGGGATGCCAGGAAAAAAAAGCCTACCTTACATGTAAGGGTACTAGGCCCAGCCATTCCTTCCAATGAATTCAGATACCAAGACTCTGTCCTACCTAATGTATAATCAGAAAGACCACCAGTCTCATGAAGATCCTCCTCAAATCACTTTTTAGAATATGGAATTTTTCAACACGAAAATAAATTTAAACAGCATGAGAATACATGAACTTTTTGCCTGTGGAAGCAATGAACAAGAGCTGAACTGTGAAAGCAACTAAAAAGAACTCAAAGGGAAAGAAGAATGCTTATGTAGTCAGTGCATGACATCACAGTGTGCACTGTCATTCTTCCTCAAGCAAGGTAACATGTATAAAAACGATGCTGAATGCTGGCTGGATAAACCCAGTCATCAAAGTCACCAAAAGAGGCTCCTCAGTGTTGGATCCTTCTTCCCTTTCTCCAAGAAGGTGGTACAACCCTGGAGCTGACATAAGTACATGGGGAGTGTAGGGAGCTTGCAACAATGTTAAAATTAATTAATTTGTAAGTTTTGCTTTAGTTTTGCAATGCTGTCTGCCTGAGTGGACTTATTCTTCATTTAGTTACATCCATTGTAGTATGAATGGATGACGTACAGTTTTGGTAAGTAATATTAGATAACTCTGAAGAACTTCTACAGTGAGTAAATGGTGGGAATAAATTCAAACAACAAAAATTAAACTTTCTAATGATAAGCAACAGTTGAAGTAAAGGCTAAAACACAAGGGCTCTCAGGCTATTTCTTGAGGTACCAGGGTGTCAAAAAGACCCAGCTAATGAGATCCTGCTCCAACCAATAATGCTTGGCAAACATGAAAACCAGTGACCAGATGGCAACAGTTCAAGTTTCTGCTATGAGTTCACTTAGACAGGGTTTAGTTAGGTATAAGCAAGGCCATCCTTAGCAAGAGTAAAGAAGTTACTCTGGAACTCACGTACCATTTAAACTTGAATTCACACTATCCATCAAGGGTATGGAGGGTCCTTTTTTTGTTCCCTGGATTCTTCCTTCACTAAACAAAGGGGAAGATTAGAGGACTGGTTTACGGACTGTTCTGACACCACTTTAAGGTGGAAATGTCCACTACAAGAAATATGTTATACTGCTCTGTATATTTTTATGCTGCATTATGTTTGTATGTTTATGTGAAAATCCTGTTGTATATCTTTGATTCATTTTTTAATTTGTAAGTTTGTCTATAACATGTTATTTGGAGCTCATCTCCCTGGGCTGCCACTGAAAATGGGCTCTTCTTGGCCCAGTGGAGTTCCTTGGTCATCAAACTGAAATAAATAAATAAATGTGGAGTACTCTTAAAAGACAGCTGACCACATAAAAAAATAAAGCGGATTGTATACAAATAAAGGCACATGGCTTTAGATTTTCTAGAATAAGATAATGGCTTCAAAGAGAAAAACTTAAGATCTGCCAAACTAGCCTGTTAGAATGGGAGCCAGTCATCATATTCAAGTCCTGCAGCAGAAAAGGTTTCCTCAAAGTCATGCAAAGATGCAGAAACCTCTTAAAACAGGAACATAACAAATGCCTGAGGATAGTTTGTGTGAGTATTAATAATAATGATGGTTATAATGAAAACCATTTTCAGCAAACAATGAATTTGCACTTTTCCCCACTACTCTGTGGCACTGGAGTTAGTATAGGCAAGTTAGGAGGGTGTGGGTTTTCCCCTGCTCATGAGCAGTGCAAAAGGGCTTCCCCCTCCAAAAACATTTTTTGTTTCTGTTTGCTGGAAGTGGTTTTCAGTGTAATCACTCCTCATTATCAACAGTCAGACTAACAGAATGTATAAAGTCAACACACTCCATTCCACCCCCTTCAAAAAAATGCTTGACAAGCTGGTGCTGGGTCAGAGTTTTGACCCCCTCCCCCCAGCCAAGATGAGATGGGATGAAAGAAACATACAAAATTACTGGAAAATTCAAAACTTTGATGAAACAGGAGTCTGTGGCAGATCAAAATTACTGAGGAAATGTAGGACAACCCTCTATATGGATACATCTTCCACTTGGTAGAGTAAATTGGATGGACAGAAGGCTTTCTGGGAGCTTTAATCACTTTGATGACTTCCATTGGAAGGTCCAGAAGGAACAGGGGATCTAACACAGTTCACAGACACAATGGTGGTATCAGCTGTCACTCCAGGCAGGAGGCCTTCTTTACTTTACAATGAGATAGCACCCTGTACTACCAAGTATCTGAGAGCCCAAAATTATACAAGTATATTTGGTCATAATGGAGTGATAAGCATAGTTTTTTGACCTTTCTTCTCTTAATTTTGTTGAAGGTGCAGAATCGGGTTGGGAATTAGAAAGGTGTACATTAAGTTCCCCAACAAAGAAAGAAGAAAACATCCACCATCAACTCCCTGTTTGTGCTGTTGAAATGAGCAGAAATTGGGAAGCTTACAGTCAAGTATATATCTGCCTTATTCCTGGAGTACTTTAAACAGCCAATAATTCCCTCTTCCTAACTCCAGGACAAGACTTGCACTGCAACCAATGGAGTCTGCCAATGCATTCATTTCTCATGGGATGTGAGTTGCTGTAAGTGAAAACCCCAAATGCATGTACCAATGCCTAATCTGCATCTCTTCTCTGCACAGGGGCATGCATGCTGCCTGCTTTTCACATAACACACAATGCCCTGGTTTCCTGACTTGATTAGGGGAGAACTCTAGCCTCAAGATTCTTTCCAAAGCCTACTTGTAAGAAATACTATCCCTTATCTTGCCTTCGTTTATGAAGATCTCCCATTGTGGGGAAACCATTTCCCTGCATTGGAATAGTGCACTTATGAAAGTCCACAGCGTAATATCAAAGCACCCACAATCAGGACCTGTACAAAACAGGTAGGACGAGTACCTCACATTGATTAGTACAGTCCACAATTGAAGAGCCTGGTGAAAGGTGTCTGTCACCAACAGAAGGTTCACAGGGAAATGAAAACGTCAAACTGATACTTCTGTGTCCACTAAAGCACTTTCATATGTAGGACATGTGAGTAGGACATCAAGGATGGTAAGCAACTGTTCTGATATACATGAGACATGGAAGTGTCCATACTACCTCAAACCTCTGCATCCTTATCCAGGTCACCAGATCTTGACATCCTGGATTGTCTCTTTGGGCAGAAACCAGCTCTGGAAAGTATCAAACTACATTCCAGTGAAGGAAATCATTTTAGTCAAGTCAGACAGGATTTCTCCAAGTTTATAAATATCTCCAGGGCTTTAAATAACATTAGAGACCAGACAAGGCCCACTACCAGGAAATCTGTTGACTGGCCCACCAGAAGACTTCATCCAAGTAGGTAGAAAAGTAGCAGTTCCTCTTTAGTGAAAAGGCCTTGGATGTCCCATCAAGTAAATCTTGTAAGTGTACAGAAAATACCAAACGGCAACACTCTAGAAAAAGTAAAATCCATGCACAGTAAATTGAAGGAACCTCTTCTGAGGACCCGGTACATTACTGTGTCATAAGGAAACTGTCATGTCTAATAAAACTATCTATGCTTTCTATGGCAGAAAAGGAAAGACCCCTGGATGATCACTATCACAAATCTGGAATACCACATGAGACCAGAGAATAGATGAGGTCTAGAGTAGAACAAAATATCATCCCCTTCAAAATGGAGAGCAGGTGAGAATGGAGTCCTCTGCCATCTTTGAAGATGAAAGAGGCTTTATATCCCTTTGAGGAACAGATCCCACAGCTGCTTCTGGAGAGCTCTTGACTAAACAGTTTTTAAAGGGATGCCCTAACAGCTGCAAGACGTGGCTATAAAAGTCCTGTGGTGTCCTGATCTGATGGTAATCTCTAGAGCTTGCTTCCTAGAAAACTTCCCTCATGGGGTCAGTGAGGTAAAGCTACCTGCAGTTTTGTGCCCTTTTCATCTTATGAGGGGTTATTGCTCTTCTTAAAAAATAGGTTGGCTTAGAACCAGAGGGGGAGCTGGAGGGAATCATCAGACATCCTTCATGGATCTGCTTATACTTTTACAAAGACTTCTACCATGTTTTAAAAAGCATGCTCAAAAGGAACCTGACCCTGGAACAACCAACCATAGTGCTGAGTCTTACATTATCTTTAAAAGGGAAGAGACTGATCCCCTTCATTTGGTGTAGACATAGTAGCACGGGCACAGTAAAAAAAAGGGAGACATCTATCATTCTGTGTATAGTAACTGCATGAAAGTACAGTTGAGTTGGTAACACCATAACTGCAATTGTTTGAGTAGATCAGTGTTGCAGTACTTAGTCTTGGGACTTCCGGCTGTGCAGAAGCCCGTGGCAGCCTAAACACCAGAAGATTTCACCAACCCCAAGCTAGCAAATGCCCTTGCCGGTCAACGTCAGAATGTCAGTGGAATAAAGGGTCATTAGCAGGTGCCACCTTCAGGTCTTTCTTGTATGAAGTACCAAAGGTCCAATTTGTTCCTCAGGCAGAGTACAACCTACTCCACTCTCCTTACTTACCATACTGATAGTCACTGACACTTTGTAAATTGATATGGTGAGGGAATTGTTCATACACCCCAAACCCAGGGAGAGGAGACTAGGGGATAAGAGGGAGGGTAAGAGTACTGCAAAACTGATCCACTCAAGCATCTACAATTATAGTAAGTTATTAACATAACTTGACTATGTTCTTTGTAGTCAGTATTGCAGTATTTAATTATGGGAGGACTCCCAAACCTATGTTACTGGGGTAGCTGGACAGCATTCTGCAGTAGGATATTTGGATTTGCAAGATGGTAGAGGCAAACTCAGCTCTAGCTCTGGAAATAGTACCAAGGTGGTAATGTTTGGTGCAGGTGTGTACAGAAGACCAAGTAGCTGCTTTGAGGATAGCCTGGGTTCATGTTCCTTTCAAGAATGATGTAGTGGGTACCTTTTCCCTGTTCTAATGAGCCATGGCATTGCCAGAAACTTCTTTTTCATGGTGTGTGTGTGTGTGTGTGTGTGTGTGTGTGTGTGTGTGTGTGTGTGTGTGTGTGTGTGTGTGTGTGTGTGTGTGTGTGTGTGTGACAAAAAGTAATGCAGCTATCCATTTTGAGATTGCCTGCTTACCCACTGTTCTCCACCCTCAGCCTTCTGCAAATGCCACCAGAAGTTGATCAAATCTGTTTGGAAATCGAGCCCTCTGAAGGTAGAATTTTAGCTGTTTGTGCAGTACAGAATTCTATCCCCCCTCCTCTTGTTTGGGGGGTTTGGAAAGACATAGGAAGGTGTATAGCCTGGTTCACAGAAATTTCTGATACCACCTTGGACATAAGGGAGTGGTTAGTTCTCAAAGTTTATTTATATCTGTGGAAAAAGAGAAAGGGCTCTTTGTAAACAAGGTTTTGCAGCTTGGAAAACATATGTCTAAGGTGATTGCCAGCAGCATGGCAGTTTTCCAAGTAAGTCATTTAAGGGTGGCCAAGGCTGGTGACTCAAAAGGTGGAAGTATTAGTGTCCCACGTTGACACAGGCTCTTGCTGGGGGGGGGGGGCTGAGAGAGTATACAATTGGGGACATGGGCGGGCAGGCAGATACAACTGAGGCATGCACTTTCACATTTGAATAAGATAAACCTTTTTTATATAGGTCAGAGAGGTATTCTACCACCTGCTCTAACTTTGCATTTGTAGGTAGAATATCTCTTGTTCTTCACCAGATAGAAAACCTTATCCATTTTGCTAAATAAGATTTATGGGTATACTCAGTTTTCTAACATCTTTCAAAATTACCAGTAAAGCCTCAGAAAGGGATTGCCTGGACAGGATTAGTAGCCAATCATCCAAGCTGTTAGGCTGAGTATCCTCATGCTGGGATGGATGACAAACCCTTTGTTTTGAGTTAGGATATCTGTGGGTTGAGACAAGACAGTGTTTTCATTATCCATTCACTGAGGGTGAGGAGGAAGGAGAACCAGTGTTGCCTGGGCCAGTAAGGAATGTACAGTTGTGTAAAATCTTACCATAGCAGTAGGTGTTCTTCTCTTCACTGTTGCAATCTCCTGCCAAACATAGCCCAATGTCCAGCTAGTATACCAAATCTTTTAGTATTTACAGGCACAGTATGTCACACTGTGCTCCCTGTGCACGGTGTAGGGAATGAAGGTGACATACTAATGCAAACACTTCAGAACTAAAAAGCCCCAGGTGGAACAGAATGTCCGTAGGAACCAGGAGGAGCGTGTGCATCCAGAAGGAGAAACAGAGAGAGAGAGGGAAAGAAAGAAAGAACCCCTCAGCCAGTGGGCAAGGAGAACAGGCTAGAGCAGAGGGGGCAGGAGCAAATGCTGCAAAAGTGAAGAGAAGAAAATGTACTGTTATGGTAAGATTTTACACAATTGTATAAGGGAGAACAAAAGCTCAAGAGGAAACCTGGAAGGAGGGAATCCCTGAAGAACCCTCAAGAAACATATGTAGGATAGCTATTGCAAAGCGAGCTGTAGCCCAGAAAATAACATCCAACTTATAATGCTTAGTGAAGGTATGGACAGAAGACCAAGTAGCAGGCTCATGGATGGAATTAGCATCCAACCCTTTAAAAAAAGCATCGGAGGAAGCAACAGCTCTGGTAGAATGAGGCTTTAATGAAGAGGAAAAACATCTGCCATGAAAGGAATAACAAAAAGAAATGGTTTTAGATATCCAAGAAGAGATAGTCTGCTTACAAACAGCTAAACCCAAAGACCTAGGATGAAAAAAACAAAAGGTTGCTCAGATTTGTGAATAACTTTAGTTTTATCCAAATAATATATGAGCTGTCTGCAAGTACAAGGTGTGAAAAGCCTTCTCACTGGCAGACTACGAAGGAAAAAGGGAAGGCAAATGGACAGACTGAGCAAGGGGCAAATCAATAAAAACCTTTGGCATAAAAGGATTAGTATGAACAAATACCCTGTCCCTGTGAAAAACTAAGAAAAAAAGAATAGTCATGAGAGCCTGAAGTTCAGAAATTCTCTTGGCTGAAGTAAGAGCCAAAAGAACAGTCTTACAAGTACAATGTTGTAAGGAAGCTGAAACAGCAGGGTGAAAAGGAGCCAGAGTCAATTTTTCCAGAACAAAACTGAAGTCCCAGAAAAGCAGAAAAGCCTTACTGGGAGGTCTAACATGAAGGATGCCTTTAAGAAACTGTCTGATCTCAAATATGGAGGCCAAAGAAGGATTCAAGGGCAGATGAGCAGAAATTGCTGATAGGTGAGTGTTAACTGAGGAATATGCTAATCCAGGAACCAATACAAATGTAATTAAAACTCAAAACACTCACAAAACTTAAAAGAAGTCCATGGGCACACAGGAGCACTGACAAAAATGCTAGTTTATTCAAAGTAGATAAAATTAAAACACACAAAAACGTGACTACCACTAAGCGCTTTCACTTCAATAGGCATCATCAGAGTTGTATGTCTCAGTTAACTTTGAATAAACGAGCATTTTATTCAGTGCTCCTATGTGCCCGTGGACTTCTACATTTTTTGAATATGCCAATCCAGCCTGGAGCAGATCATACAAATGAGAGAACCAGAGGAGACTCAGCAGATAGAGGATCCTAATGGCTACACAGGCACCAGACAGAAATCTCTTCTGCTTGGACAAATATGATTTCCTGGTAGTAGGCTTCCTGGCCTCCTTGCAGGACCTGAGGCATGTCCTCAGGAAAAAAAGTGCCTAAAAGCAATCAGAATCCTATCATCCACAGCATTAGTTAAAGAGTGGGAAAGTGAGGGTGGATAAGAGACCCCTTGTCTTATCTGAGAAGGTGCATCTGGTGAGGTAACTTGTAATGATTGGCCCTGGCTATGTGAGAAAGAAGGGGGAAACCAATGCTGTCTGGGCCAAAAGGGAGTCACCAAACAAGATTTTGGGAGTCCTGCTTAATCTTGTGCAAGACTCTCAGAAGCAGAGGAAGGGGAGGGAAGGTGTACAGAAACATTCCCTTCCAAGGAAAAGACAAGGTGTCCACTTTCCAAGCCAGAGTACTTGGGACTCTGGAACAGAATAGAAGTCTGTTAAGAGGGAAGGCAAAAAGATCTACATGACCACCGATAGACAATGTCCAGGAACACATCTCTGTGAAGCAATGATTTGTGATTTTGTGTGTTCAAACAGTCTGCCACTAGATTGACCTCTCAAGGAATGTAGTCAGCCTGAAGAGTCACTTGATACTTGACAGCTAGATCCCAGATCAGAACTAGCCTTTAAAGAAGGTAGGACATTGTAACCACATGCTTGTTGACATACCTCATCACTGTGGTATAATCTGTGAAAACTTTGAGGGGCCTGGGATGAAAGAGCATATGAAAAGCCTGAAGAGCCAGAAACAGAGCCTTCATCTCCTTTATGTTGATGTGGTTTGACATTTGATGAATAGGCCAGAGTCCCTGAACCTTAAGAGAGCAGAAGGAAGCTCTCCACTCCCTGTCTGAGGTATCTGTAAATTGCTCTTGAGTCTGGACTGGAGTCTGGAATGGAAGCTCCTGGTTGAGAGAAAGTTGATGAATCCACCACTGAAGCTCGAGCTTGAAACAGGAAAGGAAGGGAACTAAGAAGTCCAGCGGTGACAATGCTGCAGCCACACAAACTTGAGGTATCACGGAAGTTTTCTCATATGGAGCCTGGCCAGAAGCAGCATGGGAATAGTGGTAGCCACAAACACAAGGAACCCGAGAAAGTCCCTGGCTGGGATTGAATCCAGAGGAAGAGACTGGAAAAAGTCAACCAGAGACAAGGCCTCGGAGGCAGGCAGAGATGCCAGCATGAGAATGGTCTGAATCCTGCAACCAAGGAAAACATGATCGTGACACAGAGTCAAGACTGATTTTGAAAGTAAGAAGCTGAGATCCCTTATAAGATCTTCCAAAGCTAGTTATGAAAACAAAATCGCCACTGATTCTAAGGCAGCCACAAAGCATTCTATAGCTATGTCAAGAATCTCAATGGCAACACCCAGATCTGCTCTGAGTTACAGCACAAGCATGAAAATTACAGAACCAACTGATATTGCCAACATCCTGGCAGATAGGTTCAGTGCTAACTTTACACTCCCTCACCCCCTAAAGGGCCCATATCCATACAGGAAGAATGCTGAGTCGCTGTAATCAGGTAAAAGCTGCACTCTCTAAAACCAAAAACACAGCATTGATGGGACCGGACAACATCCCTCTGAATGGCGCACAGCAACAGTTATCCCACTCCACAAAGGGGTGCCACCACTGATCCTGGAAACTATTTCCCTATTAGCCTGATCTGCAAGGCCATGGAATGTATCATCATGGAACTCATAAACAAAGACATTGGTAACCTCCAAACACCGGACCCCACCCAGTTCAGATTTTTAAAAGGCATATCATGCTTTCTGAACCTGATCGACTTCTTTGAGGCAGTCACCAAAGCTGTAGATGAGGGTAAAGTGGTTCACACAGCCTACCTTGACCTCGCCAAGGCTTTCAACACCACCCCCCATTCTGGAATTATAGCTAAACTCACTAAACTAGGTAGAAATCCCTATGAAACAAGATTGGTTGTCAACTAGCTCACTGACGAACCCACACTGTAAAAGTTGCAGACTCCAAATCTGACTTCAGACCAGTGACAAGTGGAGTACCACAGGGTTCAGTCCTGGGATGTCTCCTGTTTGGTATCTACTTCTCTGAAGTGCAGGCTTACACAGAAGGCCTTGACTAATGAAGTTCGCAGATGACTGCAAACTAGGAGCCATAGTTGAGTCTCCAAATGATGTGGACATCCTACAGAAGGGCCTCACTGAGACAGATGCCTGGTGTCAGAGGCATGGTCTCAAGCTCAATGCCAAAAAGTGTATTGTCATCCCCTTTGGTAAAAACTCTGTACCCATGAACTACCACATAAACTGCAGTCTACTTAACACCGAATGTGTGATAAGAGACCTTGGGACACAGGTGGACAGTAGTCTCCTTTGATAATCACATTGCCACAGTAGTCAGGAAATCCTTCTATGTGGTACACCTCATCACAAAAGGGTTCTCATCCAGGAAAAAAGAGGTCATTGTTACCCTCTACTCGTCACTCATTAGACCCATTATAGAGTACAATGCCCCTTTTAGAATGTACCTCATAAGACATCTGCAGCAGCTGGAAAGGCCACCGAAGTACCTCACAAAGAGGATTACTGGCCTCAAACATGCCCTACACTGACCGTTTCAAAAAACTCCAGCTTTACTCTGTAGCAATCAGCTACTCTGAGGAGATCTCTGCCTAACATATAAAGCTATGTTAAACCCAGAGCTGTTGGACATGCTACACCTAAAGAAATCTCAGTCCCTCCGAGGTACATGCTCTAAGGACCTAAACGTTGTCACCACAATAAATAGGACATGCTGGAAGGATAGATTCCTGTCCCAGAGACTTCCTATACTCTGGAACAAGCTACCCATCTATGTCAAGCAAAGTTCCTCATTAGCACTCTTCAAGAAAAATCTTGATGAGTGGATGGGAAATAGGAAATACACCCCGGGGATCACTTCTGTGGCTCTGTTCAACAAGGGCACAGGAAATTAACTTTCTTGGGTGGCGTAAGCCAGGGAACCTTGTTGGCTAGGCTTACTTAGGCCCTTAGGCCGATAGCCTAGTAACTACCTATGAACCTATGGTGAATCCCAGATTCTGCAGCAGGGAAATAGCAAACTGGAGATTCTGAAGCAGAGCCTTGGGGATGAGGCCTGAATTTGCAGATCATCCAGATAAGGAAGATCTGAACTCCTCTCTTCCTTCATCCTGCAAAAAGCAATGACACAAATTTGGCGAATACACTTGGGGAAGTACAGAGCACAAAGAACAAAGCAGAGAACTGAAAAAACAAGGAAGAAACAGAGAAACAGAAATATTTCCAAAAAAGGGGATGGATGGGGATATGAAGGGAGGTATCCTTGAGATCCAGAGAGACCAGAAAGGCCTGGTGAAGAAGAAGAAGAGGAGGAAATAAGGTTTGAAGAGAAAACATCCAAGAGGAGGAGACCTTGAGAAAGGTGTTGGGCTGAGAAAGAACCAGAACTGGTCTCCAGGTGCCCTCCTTCTTGGGAACCTGAAACATTCTGGATTAAAAACTCTTCCCTTCTTGGGGAGGGGGCACAGAGAATGAAGCACCTCTGGAAAGAGAGGATTCTGTTCTTTAGGAGGTTGAGGGATGCCCATAAAGGGAGGAAGAGATTTCCACATCATGAAATACCCCTGGCAGATAATGGACAGAATTTCATACCCTTGCTAAGCAAGTCTAACTGATCTTCATTTATTAATGAAGATAATGGACAGAACCCAAGAGTCTTTTGTGATCCTTAACCAACTTGGTTGACTGGGAAAGATGAAGGGACAAGGGTACCTGCCTGGCTGAGGGAAAAGGGAAGCAGACTGTCAAATGGAACTTGGCTTGTCCTGAGAAGGTTTCTGAGAAATAGGGGTCTGTGTATATTTAGCAGGAGATACATGTCTAGAGCCCTTTTTACTCTTGGGTGGAGGGTGAGACTATCTGCGAACAAAAGCTGATTTGGAAGTGTAATTCCTCTGTAACTTTGGAATAGGAGAAACAAATATATGTTTCAACTCCTGCAAGGCTTTGCTCTTATCCTGGAGAGATTTTAAAAGTTCATCAGCAGCAGTGCCAAAGAGAGTTTTATTATCCAAAGGAGCATCCAATAGCTTGGCCTTAATGTCATTAGGTAAAGCCTGAAGATGAAGCCAAGAGTAATGCCTCATAGCAGAAACAAATGCATCTGCCCTGGAAGAGGCACCATCTGCATCATAACTGCATTTAATAGAATGGCAGACAACTTGAGAAACCAACATGCAGAGGGCTGAAGCTTTCCCCTCAGAATCAGAAAGATCAGAAACCTGAGAAAGGAGGGCTAAAACATACCTGGTCATATGAGTCTGGTAATTAATAGCTCTAAAAGATAGGGTGGCAGCAGTACAGATGTATTTTCCCCAGCCTCTCCGTGGCCATACTATCCTTACCTGTGCACTGGAAAGAGGATTCTGGGTTTGACTTGATAGTTTCTGACCATCACAGGATCTCCTTCTTCAGATGTGGAACTGGGCGGATTAGGGTTTCCAAGGATTGCTGATGTTGTGACCAGCAATCCTTTGGTAACCACTGTAATTTTCTCATGTGTAATTTTTCCAGGGGATCATCAGGAGGATACATGACACTGTGGACCCTAGTATCCTAAGGAACTCACTTGCTGTCATGGACGATTGGCTGGATCGTAATCCTGTCCCTTGGCAAACAAGCCATCTGTTGAAAAGAGTCTAAGTCAGCTCCCAGGAAAGTAACCCTGGCACTGGGTATCAGTATAATTTTTGAACATTCAAGGTCAGACCTGACTTCCAAACACAATCTGTGGTAATTTGCATTGCTGACAGAACCTCTGTAGAAGAAATTAACTGAATTGAGCAATCATCTAAATATGGGTAATGTGAACCCTCTTGACTTTGCAAAATGCAATTATTGGTGCCAGACATTTGGTAAATAATCTGGCAGCAATAGATAAGCTAATGACAAGGCAAATATTTGATAGTGGGAACCTCATGCCTGAAATTGCAAGAATGTCATGTGTTCCTGAAGGACATGAATATGAAGGTAGGCATCTTTAGGGTCAGTGTCACCATCCAGGGGCCTGGAAAATAAAAGGCAAACTTTTTTGCAGGGTTAACATTCTAAATTTGGGTACTACTAGAAATTTGTTTAGTCTTGACAGGGATAGAATGAGTCTCCATGTCCCTTCCTTTTTTAGGACTAAGAAAAGGTGGGAGTAGAACCCTGCACCTGCCTCTTCTGATGGGATTGGCTGAATGGAACCTTACTGTAAGAGACTTCTATAACGGAGGAGGAAGTTTTTTTGTTGTTTAAGGGTTCCTGTCTAATAAGGTTGGAGTCTTCCAGAACTGTAGTGGGTAACCTTTTTTATGATCTGTACTATCCATTTGCTCTGAGAAATCTCTTTCAAATAGCGGAGCAAGGAAGACTGCCTTCCTCCCTGATTGATTGGGAGAATTATGGTTTGGGGTTGGGGTACAATTTGAGAGAAGGGAGGTGCTCAACATAGTCACAGCTACCACCTAGCAGGGGTTGGGTCTTTGTATTTTTCCTGTTTTGGGGGAAAAGGTGATAGCTTCCTAGGGTAGCTCCTGATGAATCTAGGAGTATGAGTAAGGTAGAGTTCCTTAACTGACTTCATCTGTTTTCCCTTTTGGTCCAATCTCTCAAACACCTTCTCAGCTGGACATCCTCTTGTCTAATGAGGCATTAAAGAGCTCTGCTTTAACATGGTCTTACATGGGTTATGTCCTCAGTTTGAATGTCTCCAGGTGACGGCCCCCATTGCAGCCACCCAGAATGATGCATTAAAGCATCATGGTCACATTTTAGTGAATATCTGGGCAGTTTGAGACCTACATTGTACAATTACTGGATGTTCAACTAGTGGCTTTTATCTTCTATCCCCTCTGCCTTGGCTTTAATATGTTCCTGTACAAACTCAAGGCATTTCAGCATGTGGTACTGACAATGCAGTTATTTTTGCTAAATCAGCAGCAAAATAAAGTTGGGTAGTCAGATGAATACCGGAAGACCAACAAAAACAGTAGTCCTGTAAACAGCTTTTGTTTTATTAAAGTATGTGCTTCAGCTGTGGTGACTGAAATCCTTTAACTTGGAATTTGACTCTTTTGCTAAATCAGTCTGCGTTTACTCTCCCTATCATCTGGCAAAGGGTTCTTGGAAGCAGGCTCAAATGATCCCTTTGTGGACTCCAGAAACACCACAGCTGGTTCTGTCACCAAATTCTTATAGAGGTGCTTGTGGGATTCAAGCACTTTACAGATACAATCAAGCTTCTTAGGAGCAGGGGTAAGAGAATCAGGCTGCAGTGACATGTCAATAAACACATTGTCCATGGATGGAGGTATAACCCGGGTCTAGGAGTAGACAAGTTCAGAAGACTTCTATAATTGGCTTGAGCCTAGGATAATTCCCTGGACTCCCAATTATAGGATTGCCTCAGTGAAGGGTGCCCTCAAAAGACAGGGGACAAGATGGCAAGGCTGAAGATAACGTGTCTTCTGAGTCAGTATCCCAAAATTGCTGTGAGGGTGAATGCACCATATAAGCAAGTTCATCCTCATCTTCTGAAGATTCAGAGGGATGCCCTAGGGGAGGTGTCCATTTTTATTTTCCTAGGTAAGATTCCAGGTACAAGCTCCCCTTCTAGAGTGGGCTGCCTAGAAGACTTCATGGAATCCTTTGCAAGCTTGACTACAGACATGGGCAGAAGTAGCAGTAGATCGGGGAAGCATTGGCTAGGCAAACCTAACAGACATTTGGGTTTGAGTGTCTTTGGTTTGAGAGGGGCAGACAACAAGGTCTCATCTGGCTGGTGTCCACAACCTCAATCTGGCTCTCAGGAATTTCCTCCCAAATGATAACCAAGGGAATGCCACCCTCATCTTTGGTCACTAGAACTCTGGCATCGGAAGCCATAGCCTACAGAGTGGCTTCTGACCCAACTGACATCAGTCTGAGGTGGTGTCATGAGGACTTGGATTGGAACAGAGTCATGGTGGCCTCCAAAGGGGATGCACCAGAAGACCTGGACTGAATAGGTATTGGTTCAGGGGACTGCAAAGGTACCTTACCTGTGTCAACTATTTCGAGCCATGGTGGGGAATCAGACAGAGGAATGTCATTGGTCTCTCTCACACATCCTTCTTCAATCATTTCTCCTTAAGCTTCTTTGAGATGACAGCCTGAGAACCAGCAAATGCCTGGGCATGTGAAATCCAAGTATTATCTGATTATAGGTAATGTCTGAGGGATTTGCCCTACACTTTATGGTTCTATTGTTCAGCCTAGCACAATAAAGGGCAGTTAAGCATATTGTGTTCAGGCCCCAAACAGAAGAAACAATAAGAGTGTAAGTCTTTGTGAGGGATCTGTTTCCTCCTCAAGACAAACCAATTATTAACCTTTTTGAACAGTAAACATAAAACAGCTACATACAATAAGAGGAAACAGAGTTTCCCCAATGGATTACTTAGCTGAATTCTTTAGCTTCAGGATGACTGATGATGCTCACATATGCAGTCTTCTGCATCAGACTGGCATGGCAAGAAAGAACCAAGGATGGGGTTTGATGATGACCCTTTATACCACCAACATCCTGATTTCAGTTAGCAAGGGCATCTGCTGGCTGGGAGGTGATGAAAGTCTCTAGTATTCGAGCCAGCCATGGGCTACAACATGGCAGGAATTCCCAAGACTAAGGACTGCAACATTGACCATAAACAATATTCCAATCTTTCCAAACCCAAATCCTCGAACCTAAAAGTCCCAGAATGTTTTTACAGTTTTTGCCACTACTGAAATCCTAGTTATGCAATTCATTCCATCACCCTTGCTGTGTATACATCTCTTTTTTCTCATGGCTGCATAATGATGATGATGGAACTGGTACAAAAATCACTGGAAATGAAACTCAATGAAGCTCCCAACACAAAGGTTCAAAAAGGTGCTTGCCCCTACAAACAAATGCTTTGTAAGGAATCTCACCCAAAGTTGCAGCTGGTTTGTTTGACAGGTTTGATTCATCCAGTTTACACTCAAGAGGGTTATGCTTTGGGTTCTCATTGTAAATCCAAAAAAAGTGACTGAATGCCCACTAAGGACAGGAACCAAACTATGGATCAGATCAGACAGTTTAAGCACCAATGGCCTAAAGTGGCAGAGAGCAGTTTCTTGACCTCCCTGTCCAAAGATCTGATGTGCTTAATGGGGACAAAGTAGTAGAGTACTTTATTTATTTTACTGGGAAAGTCCGACTGGACACAAGTCCATTTTCAACGAAGGCCCAAGGACAAAAGCTCCAGATAAAAATACATTCAATGCATAAAATACATAACAGCACAAGAATCAAAGTTGAAGAGTCAGAATATCTAAAATCAAAATTCAAACAGGAAGAGATCAACAGAAACTGGGTTATGGATATCAAGTTATCTACACAGCTAAAGGTTAGAAGTGTTAACATTTAGCAGATAGGTACATGTGGTGCATAGCAAAACTCATTTGCATTTCTTAGCAGTGTTTATATTGTTATAGAAATCACAACAAATTTTAAAATATTTTACATTGATATGTTAATTTTAAAAATTAGGAGATGAAGAGTGTTAACCCATATTTGAAGTATCTTGATGTAGTGGACTTTTCACACTACATGGTAGTTTTACTGGGTACATAACATATGTAATACTTTTGAGGTGGCATGGAAAGCTGAAGGAAAGATGTGAAGCAGAAAGGGTGAGACAGTGTAAGAGTAGATCTGTTGTGGGTAGTCTAATAGTTACAAATTAGTAGGGGTGAAACAGAACAGCATTATTGATTAGTGGCACCTGTTAGTGGTGGAAAGTGAACTGCAAGATTACTGGTTTGAAACCAGAGGGTCATGTAAAGGGTAATCAAAGCCTGTGGGTCTAACCAAGAATTCTGATGGATAAATACTACTAGTGAGGGATTTTGTGTGGCATATTGATTAAGGGAGGAGCTAGACTGTATAGTAAATGTTTAACCTGGAGAGTCACAGGAGCATAACCAGGTATTTGTATAGTGCACCTTAAGGAGCTTTTTAAATTGTGAGGCGGAACTAATGGAAGTTAGGTGGCTAGGTAGGGTATTCCAGGCTTTAGAAATAGAATAACTGGAGAGAGATTTCCGGGCATCATTGTTAAATCTGGTGACATCTAGATGATTTTAGCTACTAGATCTTAAGGTTCTTGCTGCAGAATATGGGATAATTAGGTTTTCAAGAACTGGGGTTTTAGCTGGATAGTAATAAAGTTTGTGAGTTAGACAGCTGATTGAGTTTTATTAGCTGAGGTAGCTCTATCCATTTTAGTTGTCTGGCTATACAGTGATGGGACCTATATGGGTTCTCAGTAGCAAATCTAACTATCTTGCAACAAGATTCTAATTTGAGTATGTTGGTTAAAATTGGGGATGCATAAAGGAGGGTGGAAAACAGATGTGTCCTGGCTATGGTGGATTTGGTGTCTTTAGTGAGAAATTGTTTGTTCCAGTATAGGAGGCCAAGTTTTTTGTGAACCTTTTTGATAATTTGGGCTATGTGAATGTCAAATTTTAGGTTATCTATTTCTACACCTAACAATTTGGTATGGGAGGTGGGGGTGATTAATGTGGTGTTATTGGACATGATGGTAAAGTTGTCACATGGGGGAGGGAATTTGCAGGGGCTGAAAAGTTGTTTTGTTTTATTTGGGCTCAGGATAAGCTGGGAGTTCATGAACCAGGTTTCAGCTAATAAGAAGCAATTTTAGGTTAGGGAGTGAAGGTCTGTTAATGTGTGAGCTGAGCATATGAGGGTGGTGTCATCAGTGTATTGTACCACTGATGCGTTGGGTGTGGAGGATGAGAGCTGTTTAGTGAATAGAGTGAAAAGCAGTGGACCAAATATGGAGCCTTGAGGGACTCCTAAGGATACTGGTAGGAGATAGGATAGTTGGTTTTGCCATTTTACTGCTTGTTGGCACTTTGATAGGTAGCTTTTAAACCATGAGATTGAGTGGGTGTTGATATTAAGGAAGGGTAGTGCATTAAGGAGTCTATTATGGTTGACCATATCAAAAGCTTCTGATAGATCTAGAAAGATGGCAGAAACTAGCTGTCCCCTGTTTCAGTGTTGATTAACTGTGTTGGTAAAGGATATAAGAGCTGTTGCGGTGCTGTGGAAGGGTCTAAAGCCGTGTTGATATTTAGTTAGTAGATTGTTTTTCAGAAGGTGGTCCAACAGTTGGGTATGAACCTCTCTTTCTAGTATTTGTGATAAGGGTGATAAAATAGCAATTGGTCTGTAGTTGAGTTCTAAGGAGCTGCCACCCTTTTGCAGTGGTATTATGTGGGAGATCTTCCATATAGTAGGTGCTTTATATTCTGATATTGATCTATGAATTAGAATAGTAACAGGATAGGCTATAGCCTCTGCTGCTAGTTGTAAGAATTCTGCTGGTAAATTATCTGTGGCCAGGGTGGCAGGTTTGAGTTTGTGAAGTTTTAAAATGAATTTGGTGGACACTGGGTGTAGGCTAAAGTGGGATGCATTATCTTGTGTATTTGTGTAATTTAGTGGGGTTGTTAAGCAAGGACAGCTGTTGGTAGACTGGATTTCTGCTAGGGCTTTAACTGTTTCTATGAAATATTTGTTATACTGAGTGGGGATATTATCTTGACTATCTGTTGCAGGTGTTGGGGTGCCAGATTTGTCTGGTTGGAGTACAGTTTATAGTAGTTAAAAATTTCCAGAGATGTGCTGGACCAAACAGATCACATAAGATCCTGCCCCAAAGTGATTATTGAGGTCAGTCTCCTCCACTGGAGGTTGTTACAAAGCACCAGTCTACAAAGTTGAAGAGGAAAATATATCTGCATGGCTCCAGTCCACATAAACAGTACCCTTCAAAACAGGTTTCACATGAGAGATGGCTTGGATTCACTTATCCTTCTTCCTCAAATAACTGTTTAGCCTTTTTGGGGAGAAGGCAGATTTGGAACAGGCTGACTTAGAGAGGATTTCATAACCCTAAGCATCTCTCGCCCTCTGTCCAAAAGAGAGGTCATTTGTGGAAGAGCAACAGGGAGGGCAGATATTATTTTTATCAATCTCAAAAGCAAGAACATTGGGACCCACAGAATACCTGTCACAGACTGCATTCACTCCAAGCAAATGGCAGAGTGAATGGTAAAAACAGGTGCTGGGTGTTAGGTTGTGAGCTCCCTGTTCAAGGATGCATGTCAGAGGTGGCATCAGTTCATGGCAGACTTGTGAAGGACCTTGTGCTGGCATCAACTTGTACTTAATTTAACTCATTCCTATAGCACGATCTGTGTGTTTTCCCAATTGGTGGCTAAAGCACCTGTTATTTTAAAAAATATTCCCTCACCACATCTACACTACATTAGTATGCTCTCTTCATTTTGTAATTTTAATTTAAAGAAGCTTAAATGCAGAAACGCTATTTCTGTAGTTATGCCACTGTAAATTAAAGTTTAAAAAAGTATGTATATATATATATATATATATATATATATATATATATATATATACTTTTTTAAACTATATGTTTGTGTGTGTGTGTGTGTGCATGTGCATACATATATATATATATATATATATATATATATATATCTATGACATTTTAAGAACTTTAAGATTGTTCTAGGGGACATACGTTGGCTAGGGCTTGGATGGTGAAACATTTATGGGCTGCCTATATCCATCAGTGACAAAGTTGCCTGACCAGGAGTGAATTTCTAATTTCCCAAACACTAGTCCAATTTACACTTGAACTGGGTTAGGGAAGAACTCTGCTTCACATGG
Organism: Protopterus annectens; assembly: GCF_019279795.1. NCBI lineage: Eukaryota > Metazoa > Chordata > Ceratodontiformes > Protopteridae > Protopterus > Protopterus annectens. Next base: position 1,173,115,213 of record NC_056746.1, read on the forward strand.
ATGGGAAGCCTGTTCCAGAGAAGGGGTAGTCTCTCACACACATACCTGTCCTTCCAACATGTTCTATTTATGTCACAAGCAAGGTTTAAGTTGACAGAGTAATTCTGATACTATGTGTTATGCAGATATGTAGAAGGTCCATCAAAGTGGAATACAATCACATCTTGTATAGCAGATATAGACTGCCCCTCAACAGTCTGTAAGAGACTGAGTACAGGGATAGGGCTTTGAGACGATCCTCTTAGGACATATTGTTTATGCCCTGTATCATTTTTTTTGTGAGGAACCTCTGAGTGAATTCTATTTGGTTGTATACACCTGCTCAGGTACATATTGAATGGGGAGTTTTACTCAATGATTGGTCTGATGAGAGATCAGTCCTGGGAGAACGATGACTTCCTTGGACCTAGAAGCAATACCCTTGCTTATAAGTTGCACAACATAGAATGATTCCCTTACTACCACAGACACATGATGGTTAAAGGCCAGGATACAATATATATGTGTCCCTAAACACCAGGCTACTGCATCTGCTATTAGGGAAATGTTATCAGTGAGGTAGCTTCCAGAGGTAGCCAGCTTCTTGAAAGATACAGTTATGCATTTCTTGGCACTGAGTTTTAGACTTTGGAACTTATTTGTTCAAGTCAGCCCTTCTTGGATGATATTAACAAATTGGGGGATTCTATGACTGCACCTTGCTTGAAGTCATCTGCAAACTCAGCCAGCCAGAGGCCCTTGACATTGGCCTTGACTTCAGAGAAATAGATGACAAAAAAGAGAGGACCCAGCAAAAAGCCCTGAGGGACTCCACTAGTGGCTGGTCTCTTTGTGGTGGTGGACTTCCCTATCCAAACATCTCCGGTCCTAATTGAGAGCTACCCAGCTATCCAACAGGTGACATGCGGTTTATACCTAATTTCATGAGTTTGTCTACAATGCCCAAGTAGGGTACTGCATCAAATGCCTTGGAGAGGTATACAGTATGCACTGTTTTAACCTCATCCATCACTTTGGTGACCTTCTTGAAGTCCAGCAGGTTGAGTAGACATGATCCGGCCTTGATGAAACCAGACTTTATTGGATCCAGTGTCTGAAGATTTCCTATGTCATCTCTATGATAACTGTTTCCATGACTTTGCATACAAGACTAGTCAGACGTATGAGTTTATAGTTACCAGGATTTGTAGATGGCCAACCTTTGCTTAGACAGATGACCATTGTACTTCTCTAGTCATGTTAAGTAGTGATTCTGACAGTCCTCATAGGTCATGTTTCATGCTATCCTGAGATATTATCAGGGACATAGATGCAGTATTCTTGGCTTTGGAGAGTGCATCAAAGACCTGCTCTCTAGTTAAGTTCAATGGTATTTCCTGAGGGGTGACTTGGAAGGACACAGGGGTAAAAATTGGAGATGATTTTGTCAGCCAGCAGATTTTATATATCTTCTAATTCAGTGTATGTGGCTCCATTTATAATTAATTCTGCACATTTTTGTGTACTGCCTTTGAGGTTGTGGACATAGCTAAAGAAAGTCTCACGGTTGTCCTTGGCATACAAGTCTATTTCTACCTCATATTTAGCTTTAGTAGACTTTATTTGCCCTCTGAGTTACATACTGGATCGGTCGAGGCCCGGGTTAACAATGACCACCACCAGTATTGTTGGCCAACAGGGTACTGGTGGAAATTGGGCTACTGTTGGCCAAAGGAGAAGAAGAGGGGAAGGCATGCCCGAAGGCAGGTAAAGGCTAGGACTGTGATAGTGAGGGTCAGAACTTTGAAAGTTGGCAGTATGACTGGTATAGGGAGAGAGCTAGCTGATATAATGGACCGAAGGAAGGTTGGTATATTGTGTGTGCAAGAGACCAGATGGAAAGGGGAGCAAGGCTAGGTGTATTGGAGGTAGGTTCAAATTGTTTTATCATGGTGTGGATGGGAGGAGAAATGGCATAGGCATTATCCTGAAGGAACAGTATGCTAAGAGTGTTTTGGAGGTGAACAGAGTGTCGGATAGAGTGATGTTTATGAAGCTGGAAATTGATGATGTAATGATGAATGTTGTTAGTGCATATGCTCCACAAGTTGGGTGTGCAATGGATGAGAAAGAAAAATTTTGCAGAGTTGGATGAAGTGGTAATGACTGTACCCAAGGGTGAGACTGGTGATTGGAGCTGATTTCAATGGGCATGTTGGTGAAGGGAACAGAGAGGATAAGGAAGTGATAGGTAGGTATGGTGTTAAGCAAAGGAATGCAGAAGGTCAGATGGTAATGGATTTTGCAAAAAGGATGGACATGGCTGTGATGAATACGTATTTTAACAAGAGAGAGGAGCATAGGGTGACATACAAGACTGGAGGAAGATGCACACAGGTGGATTATATCTTATGTAGAAGGGCCAGTCTGAAGGAGATTGGAGACTGTAAAGTGGTGGCAGGGGAAAGTGTAGTTAGGCAGCATAGGATGGTGGTTTGTAGGATGACATTGGTGATCAGGAAGAGGAAGATGAGTGTGAGGACAGCACCAAGGATCAAATGGAGGAAACTGAAAAAGGGTAATTGTGAGGTGGAGTTCAGGGAAGAGTTAAGACAGACACTGGGTGGCAGTGAAGAGTTACCAAATAGCTGGGTAACTACAGCAGAGCTAGTAAGAGAGATGGCTAGAAAGGTGCTTGATGTGACAGCTGGACAGAGGAAGGAGGACAAGGAGACCTGGTGGTGGAATGAAGAAGTACAGGAGAGTATACAGAGAAAGAGGTTGGTGAAGAAGAAGTGGGACTGTCAGAGAGATGAAGAAAGTAGACAAGAGTATAAGGAGATGAGGTGCATGGCAAAGAGAGAGGTGGCTAAGGATAAGGTGTATGAAGAGTTGTATGAAAGGCTGGACACTAAGGAGGGAGAAAAGGACCTGTACCAATTGGCTAGACAGAGGGACCGAGCTAGTAAAGATGTGCAGCAGGTAAAGGTGATGAAGGATAATGAGGGAAATCAAATGTACTCACAAGCGAGGAGAGTGTGTTGAGCAGATGGAAAGAGTACTTTGAGGGGCTGATGAATGAATAGAATGAGAGGGAGAGAAGGTTGGATGATGTGTGGATAGTGAATCATGAAGTGCAGTGGATTAGCAAGGAGGAATTAAGGATAGCTATGAAGAGGATGAAGAATGGAAAGGCTGTTGGTCCAGATGACATACCTGTGGCAGCATGGAGGTGTTTAGGTGAAATGGCAGTGGAGTTTTTAACTAGATTGTTTAATGAAATCTTGGAAAGTGAGAGGATGCCTGAGGAATGGAGAAAATGTATTTTGGTACCGATTTTTAAGAATAACGGTGATGTGCAGAGCTGTAGTAACTACATAAGGATTAAATTGTTCAGTCACAGCATGAAATTATGGGAAAGAGTAGTGGAAGCTAGGTTAAGAAGGGAGGTGATGATTAGTGATCAGCAGTATGGTTTCATGACAGGAAAGAGCACTACAGATGCAATGTTTGCTCTGAGGGTGTTGATGGAGAAGTACAGAGAAGGTCAGAAGGAGTTGCATTGTGTCTTTGTGGATCTAGAGAAAGCATATGACAGGGTGCCTAGAGAGGAGTTGTGGTATTGTATGAGGAAGTCGGGAGTGTCAGAGAAGTATATAAGAGTGGTACAGGATATGTACGAGGGTAGTGTGACAGCGGTGAGGTCTGTGGTGGGAGTGATGGATGTGTTTAAGGTGGAGGTGGGATTACATCAAGGATCAGCTCTGAGCCCTTTCTTATTTGCAATGGTGATGGACACGTTGACAGACGAAATCAGACAGGAGCTCCCGTGGACTATGATGTTTGCAGATGACATTGTGATCTGTAGTGAGAGTAGGGAACAGGTGGAGGAGACCCTGGAGAGGTGGAGATATGCTCTAGAGAGAAGAGGAATGAAGGTCAGCAGGACTACGACAAAATATATGTGTGTGAATCAGAGGGAAGATAGAGGAATGGTGAGGATGCAGGGAGTAGAGAGGGCGAATGTGGATGAGTTTAAATACTTGGGATCAACCGTTCAGAGTAATGGTGAGTGTAAGAGAGGTGAAGAGAGTACAGGCAGGATGGAGTGGGTGGAGAAGAGTGTCAGGAGTGATTTGTGACAGACGAGTACCAGTAAGAGTGAAAGGGAAGGTCTACAAGAGGGTAGTGAGACCAGCTATGTTATATGGGTTGGAGATGGTGGCATTGACAAAAAGGCAGGAGTCAGAGCTTGACGTGGCAGAGTTGAAGATGTTAAGATTTGCACTCAGTGTGACGAGGATGGGCAGGATTAGGAATAAGTATATTAGAGGGTCAGCCCAGGTTGGAAAGTTTGGAGGCAAAGCCAGAGAGGCAAGATTACATTGGTTTGGACATGTGCTGAGGAGGGATGCAGAGTATATTGGGAAAAAGATGCTAAGGATGAAGCTGCCAGGTAACAGGAAAAGAGGAAGGCCTAAGATAAGGTTTATGGATGTGGTGAGAGAGGACATGCAGGTGGTTGGTGTGACACAGCAAGATGCAGAAGACAGGATGAAATGGAAACAGTTGATCCGCTGTGGCGACCCCATAATGGGAGCAGCGGAAAGAAGAAGATTTAGCTTTAGTAGACTTATTTGCCTTCTGAGTTGCTTGCTTGGATTGATGATTTTTTTTATCCTGCTGGGTGTTAGACTTCCTAATTTTTGCCATAATTTTCATCCATTTGTTATATAAATTACTGATACTGGGACTCCACTGGGGTGGCTTATTTTTGACTATATTCTGTGCTTATTCCTGGTAGGCACAGCTGTCTCTATGCATCTATTAACATGACTGTACAGGATCTCTGTAAACAATTCTATGCAGGTGGCAGTGTTAGAGTCTGGGGAGGGGTTTTTATGCTTTGCCAAGTTATCACTTTACATTAGGAAGTTTGCCTTAGAAGAGGTCATAAATATACCAGGGTCAGCAGGGGTCCCAGATTTTATTTTTATTTCAAAACAGTTTTATGGGCCAACCTTGCCTCAGAGAACATTGCACTGGGAGGCCACAGGATTCTCCCATTTTTGTGAGGACCAGATCCAGGATGTTCATGCCCCAGTGGACATATGGACCAACTCTTCAAGGGTGTTTGTGTTGACACATCAAGGAATTTCTCAGCCTGCAAGTGTGGGTTTGTGTATAATTCCCAGGAATCCCCATTCCACGTATTAAAGATGTGTGTGTGATCTGATTTCAAGACTCATATATATTTTATGTTTGAATGTGCATTGACTGGAAGTATCATTGCTGGAGCACACCCCCTTTTGTGTCATTTGGTGTATATCATCTGTTTTTTGTGAATAACTTAAAAAAATATCATCTTCATCAAACTCTTTTTTTCCCATTTTCTACATGGGGTTGAAGTGTCATGTAACTGTCACCACCTTTCTCTATTCAATGCCACATTCCTATCTTCTTTGACAATCATGCATGACTGTCGCAGGTCTTCTCTCACACAATACATCTGCCTCTTTGCTGGATGCCCTTGTTTCCCCTTTTCTTCTTCCTGACTGTCCCAAATCATCTTCACTAGAATATCTTCTGCTTTTCTGCACTTCTGAACCACCATAATCTGTTGTCTGACTTTTTCTTCAATTGGAGTTACTTTGGCTTCTGCTCTTAGGTCATCATCTCTTTGTATGGCCCACAGTGTGCATCCTACCACTCATATTAAGCATGTCATCCTCCTTCACCTCTAGCTTGTAACCTGCTCTGCTTTTACTGCCCAGGTTTCTGTACTGGTCACACCATTGTTTTGTACACCTTACTTTTCAGCTTCTTTGGCAATCTTCTGTCATTCACTACCCCTGACACACTGTTCCAGTTGGCTGCAGCTACTCTGATTCCATCTTTGACCTTCTCATTCAAACTTCCCTTCTCCTCAACCACCCCTCCCATTAAAGCTGTTAACTTGTTCCACTATCTTCCCTTCTATCTCAGTTTTCAGCTTCTTCCGATTCCCCATTTGCTTCCATTACAAATGCATTATCTGTACTCAGTTTCATCTTATGTGCCTTCAGTTTTGAATTCCATTCAACTATCCTTGAAGTTCTTAATCACAGTCTGCATACAGCAGCTTTGTTAATCTGGCCCCACTGACCTGTTTGCTATTGCAGTCCATCAGTTGTACGAACAGCAGTGGGCTCACAGCTGAACCCTGATGCACACCCACACCCACTGGGAACCTCTAAAGGAGTCCTAATACTATTTGTCTTTGAGTTATTGGGTACTTGAACATAGCCTGCACTAATGCTCCCAGTGTTTCAGAACTTCACACCACTGCAGGGCTACCTAAATCAGCTTTCTTGCAACCTTATCATATGTTTTGTCCAAGTCTAGGAATGGCCAGTTAGACTCTTTCTCATCTCTAGCTTCTTGTCACATAACTGTCTCGCTGCCATTGTCAGGTCAGTTCTGCTGCATCCAGATCTAAATCCAAACTGCTCATCTTCTGTCTCACTTTCTACTACTCTGTGTATTCATTTATCAGTTACCCTCTCCAGAACTTTCATGCAATGTGATAGGAATTGGATACCTCTATACTTCCCGCAGTTGTGAATACTCCCTTTGTTCATGAACACTGGCATTAGTATGCTTATTCTCCAGTCATCTGGGATATGCCTTTCTCTCCATACTGCCACCTGTACCACCAGAAGCCATTTCTCCCCATCTTAAACAACATCTTTGTCATATCTGCCTAGACTTCATCTGAGCCTGCTGCTTTTCCTGGATTAATTTTCCTTAGTGATGTTCTTACTTCTTCTATGGTGAGCTCCTCCTCTTCTTTCATCACTGGCTGTGTCTGGGGCATTACATCTTCTGTGGTGTTTTCTTCATTAAGAAGCTGCTGGTAGTACTCCTTCCATCTGCCTTTATATCCTGTGGACTGGTGAGCAGGTTGTTGGTGGTAGCCCTTATGAAGGCTGTGTGACAATCTTCTTTATCTTTCTGGCTTTGCCATGCAATTTGATACAGTTTCTCCATGCCATCTACTGAGTCATTTTCCAGAACCTGATAAGAGTGCCTCTGATGCTTTGTACTTGGCTTTTGCAACACCTCACTTAGCCTCTTTGTTAGCCGACCAATATTCCTTCTTATCCTGGTCTGTATTTACTATCCCCCACTCTTTTTTGCACTGTTTCTTTATTTTGATAACTTTCCGGACTTCGGCATACTACCACCAGATTTTATGTATCTTATTTCCATATCTGGCTCAGCCACAATATTTGTTCTGTAGTCCTCATATATGCTGTTTTGAGGCAATGCTATTCTTCTTCTTGTGGTGCTAGAGCCCAGAGTACTTTCTTGAACTGTTGCATTCTCTTTCCAGTCAACTTTCAGATCTTCAGCCTGGTCTCTGTTGACCTTACAGGCTTTTCCTGACACTGTTTGCAGGTGATTGTGGCAAACAATGGTTTATGCTGCTGGCCAACTGTTTCAATGGGGATAACTTTGCAATCACTGATTCTACCCCACTGTCCTCTCCTTACTAGCAGGAAGTCTCGGCTGCGTGTTGGCCACTCTTGTATGTGACCTTGTAACTGTCTCTCTTGCTGAACCATGTGTTGCTCACCATTAAGCTTTTTGCCAGACAGAAATCTAGAATTGCCTCTCCTCCTTTATTCATGTTGCCCCACACATGTAGACTCAGGCAGTCTTCCTATGCTGTTCTGTCTGTGCTGATATGTGCAATCATGTTGCTCATCATCACCTCCAATTCATGTTGTCCTGCTTAATCTAGTATGCCTGGTGTCTGCTGTCTGAATACACTCCCTCACTATTAAAACCCTGTTATGGGGCATATGCCAAGATAATGAATACTACCATATCATTACACTGGGGTATGACTGAAATTAGTCCGTTACTAATTCAGATGACATCCCTCACTGTCTTCTGAAGCCTCACCCTCCCAATTCTCACACCTTCCCAATTCTCATCCCATTTTAGTATGTCCTCCTCTTGAGTAGTAGATTCTAAATCCCAAGCTAAGTGTCTTTGCTGCACTGCACTTCCATCTTGTCTCTTGGATACACAGGATATCCAGCCTTCTCCTTACCATCATGTCATCCACTTCCAAGCTACATCCTGACAGAGCTATCCCAGGTAACCAATACTGGGCAATTGGACACTGGCCAGCCAATAGCTTATTAACCCAGGCTGCTGAGATTTATGGTGGGAACACACTGGTCATTGGGGTGCCTACACCCCTCCCACTGTTAACATGGATCACTGGCATAGATCGGAGTAGGCCAGGGTCTCAACTCACTCAACACCGGCAAACACCCATGCCCATTTGGTGACATTAATTAACAGGACCAAATCACCTAGAGCCATATTTTACACCATCAAATGGCTAACCTTGCCACAGTGCATGCTGTTTTTTTCATGAGATATTGTGTCAAAGCTGAAAACAAAACATAAGGGCAATGTTTCTATATGCTAATGTGCTTGACTACATTCTTTCATCTGTACCATTTGACTTATGTATTTGTCATCGAGTTGCTTGCATCTCTGGGAATGGATGGCATCACTAGATTAAGGGTTATTTTTGTTGCATTGCTATGAAAATTTTTTTTCTGACAACTTGGATTGTAAAGTGAGTATGCTGCCTCAAGAGATGTAGTGGATGGTGCAAATCCAAGTTTCCCTTCTAATTTGCAGAATGAGTGGGAAACATACTATTGTTGGCATACCATTGTAACAAAATGTCTCTGTTCTGGAAATGCATTTCACTTCGCAGAGATTTGAGATGAATAGTCTTATGCATTGCTTGACTCAGCCAACATACAGTATTATACATCTCTCACAACTTTAAGTATACTTCGCTGGCAGAATAGTTCAAGCTGACAGGATTCAAATTATATGATTTATTATTTCCACACAGTTTACATAGGAGGACTCTGGCACTCCAATTAATATAATTTGCTACAATGACAATTGAAGACCTCAGTGCAAGGCCTCTGGAGTAGCAGTGCAAAATCCTTCCTTTTCTTTATTTTTATATTTTATTTGTATTTGTTAAATGGGTTAGAGCACTGATCCATATGGACCTTTTTCTTGTTCAGTAATAAAATATGCACATACGCATTTTTCTAAATATCTCTGGCATCATCCTCTTGGATGGACTGTGGATCTGCAATTCACATGACCAGGTCATGAAAGGCTGATCAGACCAATGGGGTACTTGGTATCACAAACATTTCTTTTCTTTTTCCTTGAAATATTATGAAAGTAATGCATGTGTTAATAATTAGATTAAGACCTTGAAACTGGGGGTATTTATATGGTACTCCAATGCATCAAATGAAAGTATTCACAATGCTGAAAAATCTTTGTACTGATAGTAGATGTCTAGTATGCAGCTATTTACATTAATTTGTCCATTAAATATGCAGACATGCATTTCATTTACAATTATACAAATATCTCAAATAGGGAGAGGCATCTAAAAAACTTTGTACTTAAATGAAGATCACATCTGCATGAACAAAAGTTACACTGGTAGCTGCAGTCTGTCTAATGACTTGTTCAATATAAAATTAAGTTATGTCTAGTTGGCATTAATATCACCATTGTGAAAAGGAGTGTGTACTGAATATCTGTTGTATTTTAATTGTTCTTGTAACTTTTACCATTTTTAAAGGTATGTTGTAAAACTGCATTCTCATAATTTTAGCTTAGGAGAAAGCTGCCCAGGCAGGAGCTCTTTTGGTGTCAAGAGATGTGAAATTCCAGTCAAGCTAGGTGCGAAAGAGTTAAGGATGCATTCCCACAAAAACAGAGTCCAGCATATAAAAATGTTTTTTTTTCTATTCTACTCTGTCTCAGTTAAGTAAGATTCAATTAAATGGATATTATATATATAATATGAAGGTGGACATGCTTGGTCATTTTCTCAGTAGTATACTGATAGTCATATTTGTGTTGTCATCTTGGTTAAGTAAGATTCGATTAAATGGAATTTGGGTCTACTGATGTAGACCCAGACACACACACACACACACACACACACACACACAGGAGCTCATTTGGAGAAACAAAAGTGAGAGTGCCATTAACTGGACAAGTAAACCTTCTCTGAATAATGGGAAGGTGAAAGTAGTAAACTCCCCATTCTCAGATTTAACAAATGAGCCTTTGATAGTGGACTCAGAGTCAAGGTTAAGTGCCACAAAAACAAACTAGTCCAGATGGTGGTCTAAGTACTTGGTCACTGGAGGGTTGATTTAAGAACTTCATGACTCATTTCCAATGGTAGCTACCCTGAAAAACAACCTGCTTTCTCTGTGTCTAATTCAAGTAGAGCATGGCCAGTCAACTACCTGAAGGATATCAAAGAGCCAGAAGTCACAAACATACAGACTTGAAAGTAGCTCTGGCCATTGCCTGGCCTCATATTTATTATCTTCCCCCCATTAGTAAAACTGTACCCAACACCGTACAAAGGAAGATCTTGTTTATTCTCCTGCTGGTTGCACTCTAAGCCTGTCATCCTGGCTGAAATGAAGTAGGACTTCAGCTTCTTTTCTCTTCTCTTTCACATGACTGAGATGAAGCTCTGAAGTTACTCGAGGCTCTCTGTGTACCTGTCTCAAACAAGCAGGCAGCTCTGGTGTGGATTCAGGATTCTTGTATTCTTGTAGTTTTTAGGAGTGAGGTACACCAGATATCAACCTGACTGGCAAACAGGATAATGCAGTCTTCCCCACTTCTCCTCACTACAGAAGCGCAAGGGGATCTCCATCACAGGAACATGTCTATGCTTTTTAAGAACTGCCAACATAAGTTTTCCAATGATGTATATTAGGATAGAGATCCAAACTGTGCAACTATTAGAAAACAACTGACAGGGCCATGGGGGTGGATATGCCCTCTTCGCCCACGTGATGTCAAGGCATGCAATGGGGAGAAATGTAAAGGACCCAAGCACGGAGGCTAGAGATTTCAAGCTCTGTTCTGAGTTGCAGATATCAAAAGAGGAAGTCGTAACCATTACTTCCCATAAAGGGCTGTTGAAATAAGAGACAACAGATAAGTACTCACATCATGTCATTTGATCTCTGGGGAAATCCTCAATGGGTGTTATGACTAGGTTCCTTCTCCTGTTACCTTCAGACAGACTACTCATCTCTCAAGCTTTCATGAATAGGGGCAAGACGTCCCACTACAGGTTCATGCTGCATTGAGTACAATACTACCAGAGAGCACTTCGACTGACAGCTGACTCCAAAAGACTAATCAATCACACTGTAAAACAAAACAACAATGACTTTTAGGAAAGAAGAGCAGCAGCTATATGGAACAGCCACTCAGACACTAGTGGACAAAGCAAGGATAATAAGCACCTACTGAAGACAATAGGCTCACAGATCAACTGACATCATGAGTATAAAACTGCTACATCAAGAATCCTGTGGGATGGATGTGAAAGCTTCTCAGAAGACAGAAACTGGAGGAGAGACAATTGTTTAAGGTACTGAACACTGAGTCCCAAAGTACTCAAGGAAAGCCTCAGGAAGTCAGAGTCCAATCAATAATGCCTGGTGAAGTGTGAATAGATGACTAAGTGGCCCTGGCACAAATGCCTACAACAGAAATAGTTTTGAAGTAAGCACTAGAAGCAGCCATGCCTCTGGGATAGCAACATTTGACAGCTTTTTCTAGTGGATGATGAGCAGCCTGAAGGTTAAAGATAATGCAGTTATCATTCCACTCAAAAAAGATTGCTTACACATATATATATATATACACACACACACACACACACATACATACATACACACACACACAAATATATATATGCATGTGTGTGTGTATGTATGTATATATATATATATATATATATATATATATATATATCATAGGGATAGTTAGAGGAGCTCCAATAGTAATAAGATAATGACAGTAGATTTGTCGTAAGAAGGGGTTACTGGCATAAAAGGATTATGCTAGCATTTATTTATATTCCACCTAAAACTGCTGTTATGGAGCTTAAGAAACATTTTGGGAGAAATAATCAGCTTTCAGCAGGGAATATTACTTATAGATGGGGACTGGAATTTGATTTGCAACCATGAGGCTGTATCTGGGGGACCTAGAAGGGATGATGGTAGATTTATGAAGGAATTTATGAAATTATTTGTATGGAAGACATGAATTCAGTAGTAGGAACTAGAGAGATTTTACATACAATTCCCTAAGGTACAATAACTGGGCTAAACTAGACAGAAATTATATTTCACAGGAACATGTGCATTTAATTGAAAGATGAGATACATATCCAATAACTATTTCAGATCATGTGCTAACAACAACAAAGATAAAAATGCAAAGTAATGAAGTAAAAATGAGACAGCTGTGCTTCCTCACTTACCTGTTCAAAAGGAACTTAAGGAATGGATAGTGAAAATTATTCAATCGTTAAGGAAGATAGACATTTCTTCAGTATTCACAGCTAGTGAGTGGGAGACAATGAAAGTGGGGTTTACAAATAGTGTAGAGATAAAGGAAAAAGATATATGGATAAGAAATAATAGGAATTATTTATAGGGCTGACAAAAATTAATGTATTACAGAATAAGTGGACTCTCAGAGAACAAGAGGAGGTGCAGCTGCAGAGTGCTAAAGAGAAAAAATAAGGGAGTATCTGTTAATATGCATGAGTTTTGAAGGATTACTGTTAAGCAACTGTTTTTTTGATAGCTCCAAAGCACAAAAACTTTTACCACAATGACTTAGGCAACAGAAAGTAGACATGGTTGTTGCCAAACTTAACAGCACCTACAACAAGAAAAATAACTAGAGATCCTGTATAGGTATTGGGAGATATTTTTGGAAATTTTATGAAAATTTGTATCAAGCAGAGAAATTTGGAAATCAAGAAAGAGCACGAATGGAAATATTTATGAAAGACTTAGGTATACCAAGGATAGAATAAATGAGACTCAATAATTAGTTAAGATAGGAGATGAGTTAAAAACAGTGCTGAACAATCAATTTGAAGGAAAGTATCCAGGAAAAGATGATATTACAGTGGAAGTTTGGAAGCTAGGAGAGAAGAAAGTGATAAAGATTGGAAGAATTAAACAGTATCTAAAAAAGAAGGGGAAGCAACAATATGCTGGAAGAGAGCTTTGGTGGCTGTAATACCTTAATATGGTACAGACTCATCAGACCCAGCTTCATATAGGCCCATTTCAATTTTAAACCATGATTATAAAGTCTTCATATCTATAATATCTAAAAGAATGACAAAAGTGCTGCAAAAATTAATAGCTATGGATCAATACGGTTTTGTGGAGGGGAGGCAAATATTTAACAATTAATAGAACAATGATGATCCAGAGGGAAGCAACATGTATGAAAACATCACTGTTTTTGGTGGGTCTTAATGCAGAGAAAGCATTCAACAGATTAGGCAGGGGTTTTATAAGTAGGACTGTGGAAGTATTTGCATTCCCTGACGCAATAAAGTTAATTAGGAGGATATATACGAGATTGGAGGTAAAAATTAAAGTGGGATGATTCTTCTCTGACAAGTGGGTTCCTCTTTCCCCTTTGTTATATGCTTTGTATTTTGCGCCACTGGAAAAGAAAATAAGGGACTCAGAAAATCAAGGAGAAACCGGTATGGTTAATCAAGAAAAGTTGGCTTTATTTCAGTGATTTTATTTCATACCTGATAAAACCAGAGAAAGACATTTTAGTGTTGTGGAACATATTGAGACAGTTTCAATTTTTTTAAGGAGATAAAATTAATGAGGATAAAACAAAGGCTGTAGTTGTAAGCTCTGTAATCACACATAAGAATTGGTCCAACAATATCCATATTTATAGGGACACAATAGAACTAAGTACTGAGTGTGGATTTAGAAAAGATTCTGCTGTGGCAACTAAGGATATGTGTGAAGAGACTAAACAAAATATATCACAAAAACTGAGAAACTGGAAGCACTTGTTTATGGATATGGATAGCAAAACACAAGCAGTGAAAATGTTTTTAGTCCCTTTAGTTTTATATACAGCTCAGCCATATTTTTATCAACCAGAGGAGAAGTTACGGATGATAACTAATGAAGAGTTGTAGGAATTTATCTGGGAGAGGAACATGGATAAGTGAGTCAAGTGGGATAAGTTGAGCCTTCCAACAGAGCAAGGTAGTTTAGGATTACCTGATTTGATGGAATACTTCAGAGCTACACAGTTAAGACTTATATAAATAACACAAGCAGAGACCTACAACATGGAAAGGGATGATGATGAAACAGAGGAAATTCAAGAAATAAGCTGAGAGTGGGACTCTGGATGCAGATCCTTAAGGAGAATGACAACAGCCATACAGAACAATATGGGGTCCAAATGGAGAGGTGAAATGTCAGCAAGCAGAGGAGAGTAGTAATGCTGAAATTGAATTCATCCTCAATTCTTGGTGAGTACCTTCACGAGGTGGACCCTGTTTTCACAAAATCTCACTAAGGCAACACTGATCTATAGACTGTATTTATATAGCATATATCATGGACAAAAGTAAATAAAAAATTAAGCGATAGCTGGGTGCACAAGACCCAGGATAAAAACTGCCCAATCCTGGTAGGCGCACTTGTGCCACAACTGGAAAAAAATGACAGTGCAGAATCCTCAGAATACAGAAACATTCCTACAATGGGGCCGGGCCAGGCCCAGAGGGAAGATGCCCCTCCCTTGTAGAAGGAAGTAGCAGTCCACAAAAATCACAAAAACTGATAGGCCAAAGAAGAGCCATAAAGATGATAGAGTGGACTATTGAGGATAAGAAAGGAATTATGTATTGTTACTATTATGCAAAAAGCCCAGAATTTCCAGACACAAGACATACAAAACAATTAAGAGAAAAATTCGAGGAAAGAAAGATTCTTCCACAAGAAAAACTGTCAGAAGCTTCAAATAAAAATTTGCATTTATTAATAAAACAGATATGTGAAAAACAGTATATAGATCAAGAAACTTTGATCTGTTTGGAAAAAGAAGCATCTGAGGATTTGCGAAAATATAAACAACAAAACCTAGAGATATTTGAAAAGTATAAAAAAAGAAATATGGACACGGGAAAGAAAAATAAATTTGATATAGTGCAATATTTGTGCAAAGGAGAAAGCCAAATTAATCAATATAAAGAAGGCATCCCCAAAGATATTTGAAGAGAAATACAGGCAAAGGCATCGGATATGGAAAATTTCACAATAAAAAAATAATATTACAAATAATATCAAAAAGATGGAATATAGAAAAAAAAGATTAGTAAAGTAGAAATAAAAAAAAATAGCAGTTGAAGTTATGAAGTGCCTGAGATATGAAGGATTTGGTGTAGAAGGTCTAACTCAGGTTACATCACAGCATGATGGTGCGAGTCCCCAAAGTAATGAAGATCAGGAGACATCTGAAGAAGAAATATGAACATGGGAAAGAAAAAGAGATTTAATATGGTGTAATATTTATGTAAAGGAGAAAGCAAAACTAACCAATACAAAAAGAGCAACACCAAAGATATTTGAAGAGAAATACAGGCAAAGGAATCCAGACATGGAAAAGTTTACAATACAAAAAAAAATAAGACAGAGGAAAAGTAGAAAAGGAGGTTAGTAATGGAGAAGTTAAAGAAATAGAAACTGAGGTTATGGAGAACCTGCAAAATAAAGGATTCAGTGTAGAAAATCGAATGTAGAAAGCACCACAACAGGATATAGCAAAGGATATCCAAATTAAGGGGAAACAAGCAGAAAAGGAAGCAATTGGTCAGGAGCCATATTAAGACATTTTGCAGCCTTCCACAGGAAACCAGTATAAAGACAGCAAGGAAAGGAACAGGAAACTATGGAAACTGACACAGTCAATGTTGAGGAGTGATAGGCCAATGAGTTCCCATAAGACATAACAACGGATGGCACAGGATGAAACTGAAGAGAAGGTGCCACAGGAAGATGTTATAGAACTTTCTATAGAATCCCCGCAGGAAATGGAAAACAAGGGATGTGCCCTCAGTTTGGAAGAAAATGAGCTAAGAGAAGAGTTGCTTGATTTAACAGACATGGCTAGATATATTAAGATCAATGAGAGAAATAGACTGCAGAAGGTCAATAAAACAAAAAGGTCAGAAGTCTGATAAAACAAATAAATGCAGTAATTAGGACTATCCATAGAGATCCATGCAATATAACAGAAGTAAATAGGATATATTACTGTGCTGCTAAATTAATAACTGATACAATTCTACCACAAGAACACAGGGTAGAGAGGGGAAAGGAAGGGGAGAAATCACATACCATCATGGAAGTATTGAACAGAGAAAACTATAAAGCAATTAAAACAAGAAGTGTCACTGTTAGAAGACTACAGAAGAGGGAATAGATCAACAAAAACACTAAGAAAGACAGAAGCGATACAAGCAATGTGCAGTATTAGAACAGACCAGGCTCTATCATGCACTACTGGAAATAAACTAAACATTTCAGCATGGGTGGAAAAACCTAGAAGATACACAGATAAATATAAAGGAAAAGTACAAAACAAGCAAATTATTGATGACCCAAAAACGTTTTATAAAGAATTGGAAAACAAGGTAAAAGGAATTGAAAGACCACTAAAAAAGAGGAAATAGATACATTTTGGGGAAGTATCTATGAAGATCCCGTGGAACATAACAAAGATGCTAAATGGATAGAAGTAAAAGAAAAAAAGAAGTTGTGTCTTACCATAACATTCCATCTGTGTTGTAGATCTTTATTCATTCATTACTGTTAGGACGTCGGTTCCATCCTCGGAACCGACACACCCATTACCAAGTTCATACCAGCCAAAAACTCTCAGCTAAGACCTACCCACAATGCTCCTCTCACAGCCTTTGCAGATCGAGTCTGCCTGCCATTATAGTATAGAAGTAATAAAAGTGACAGTAGGAGACTCCGTCTGAGCAAATACCTTAACTAATAAGGAAATCCTAGAGTCCACCAGAAGTTCAGGTAGGGGAAGGAGGGAGGAAAGTAATGAATGAATAAAAATCTACAACACAGATGGAACGTTATGGTAAGACATACGTTATGGTAAGACAAATTCTTTATCTGATGATGTAAATCTTTATTTGTTCCTTACTGTTAGGACAGAGTCCCCAGCTACTTGATTCCTGGGTGGCCCTAAGGAAGTACATTCCTGAGCACCACAGAACCAAAAAATGGTCATCCTCTGGAGGTCAAATCCAATTTGTAATGATTGATAAAGGTATGAGGTCTTGCTCAAGTGGCTGCTTCGCAGATATCATCCATAGAGGATCTGGAATGAAAAACCACTGAAGTAGCCATCGATCTAGTAGAGTGAGCCTTTATTCTGGAAGGTAAGGACACTTTATTCTGATGATAGATGAAAGTAATGATGTTTCTGAGCCAAGAAGATAAAGTCATTTTGGAGACAGGCTTACCCATTCTGGGCCCTGCAAATGCCACAATCAATTGATCCGTTTTTCTGAAAGATTTAGTTTTGTCCAAGTAGAAACAAAGTTGCCTATGAACATCGAGGGTATGCAGAAGTTATTCCCCGCTATTTGAATGATGAGGAAAGAAAACCGGTAGGTCAATATATTGATTAATGGAAAACCCAGAAATTACACACTTTGCCTGTGAAAAATCAAGTAAGGTCTCCTGAGACTCAAGGCCTGCAACTCCAATACTCTTCTTGCTGAGCTAAGGGCTACTAGAAGTAGAGTTTTCCAAGACAAATATTTTATATCACAGGAGTTAGAGGGCTCGAAGGGAGGATTAGTTAACAACTGAAGCACCAGAGACAAGTCCCATGGCTCTATAGGAGGCTTGACTGGAGGTTTAATATACAATACTCCTTTCATGAAGGTTTTACAAAGTCAAAGATAGAACAGAAGAATTGTCAATTCCATTGTGAAAACTTGCAATAGCTGATAAATGCGCAGTAATTGTCGATGCTGAAGCTCCTGCATGTAATAGGGTAGTTCAGAATTGTAGGATCTTCTGAATAGGCATGGAAAAAGGATCTATGTTATGTTCTTTGACCCATCTGGAGAACATAGTCCACGTACTAGAATACATTTTCCTGGTGGAAGGTTTGTGTGAAGCCAGAAGAATCTCGCGAACACGGGATGAAATATCAGGTAGCCTGGCAATCACTGGAAATGGAGAAACCAAGCTGTGGAGATTGGGGTGACTCAGTCCCTGAAGATGATACAGCAGACCTTGGGATTGATCCAGGATCCACAGGCTGTGAATCAGATGAAGCCATAGGAAAGGGAACCAGACTTGACGGGGCCAATAAGGGGCAATGAGGATCACTCTGCTTCTCAACCTTTGAGCTTTCTGGAGGAATTTTGGGATGAGAGGAAATGACAGAAAGGCATACAGCAGACCTGGGGGCCAATCATGCATCAGAGCATCCCTCAGTGACTCCCCCTGAGGGGGGGGGTCAGGGCAAAATAGCTTCTGCATTTGTTGTTTAGGGGAGAAGCAAATAGGTCGCAGCAAGGCCTGCCCCAATGGCGGAAGATTTGATCCACTATTATAAGACTGATGGACCACTCGTGAGGCATCAAAATGTTCCTGCTCAGACTGTCAGCAATAAGACTGGAACTCCCGGGAATGTGCACTGCTATGAGAAAGTGGTTGGAAGCCATCGCCCAGTGCCAAATTCTCATAGCCCCCTGACACAGGGGGTAAGACCTGCTTCCGCCTTGTTTGTTGATGTAACAGATGACTGACATGTTGTCTGATTGAATTGCAATGGTTCCGGAAGGAAGGGATGTGTGAAACGCTTGCAATGCTAAGAGAACTGCCCTCAGTTACAGGACATTTATGTGCAAATTGGCCTCCATGGGGGACCAGATGCCTTGAACTGTCTTTCCCTGGAAATGCCCCCCCACCCTAACAGGGGAAGCGACTGTGGTCTCTGTGGCCCTGGGCTGGGGAAGACAGAATGGTCGACACCAAAGATTTGATTCTGGCTTCATCCATCAAAGCATTTCTTTTTTGCAAAGGTTTGTAAGGCGTATCATGTGGTCAACTGGGTGGGTTAAGATCAACCATTGTGATGAAAGGAGCCACTGTACTAGTCTCATGTGCAACCTCACCAGTCAAACTAAGGTAATGGTTGCTGCCACAGATCCCAACAGTTGTAGTACAAGGCGTGCTGGTACAAATGTCTGTGGAAGGAGGACTTGAATCTGGCTTCTTATTTTTGAGAGCCTGTGAGGATGAAAGGAAGCTTGACAGGAAGTTGTGTCGAAGATCGCTCCAATGAATTCCAGTGCTCTTGTTGGAGACATTTGTGATTTGTCCATGTTGATCATGATACCTAAGCGAAGAGCAAGGCCTTGAGTGTAAGAGAGACTGAGAATGAGAAGATTCCTGGAAGTGGCGGTAAGGAGCCAATCGTCTAAATATGGAAACACCTGGAATCCTTGCAGTTGGAGATGAGCTACTATGACTGCCATACATTTGGTGAACACTCTAGGGGCTGTCAAGAGACCAAAGGACAGTACCCTGAACTGATAGTGACTCGCTCCCAGCCGGAAGCGAAGAAATCTCCGGGAGGTTTGTCCATCTTTATGTGGTAATACACGTCCAGGAGGTCTATAGAGCACATCCAGTTGTCCTTCCCCAGAAAGGGGAGGATGAACTGTACTGTGACCATCCGGAATTTTTGAGGTTTTATGAATTAGTTTAGTAAGCTGAGATCCAGGATTGGTCTCCAGTCCCCTGTCTTTTTTTGGCACTAAAAAGAACCTCGAGTAAAACCCGGATCCTCTCTGGTCTGGTGGGACTGGCTAGATGACTCTCTTCCTTAGCAGCTTTTCAATTTCTATGGCTGCAGCCTCCTCCTGATTGGGTGGGACATCGGGGAGTCATTTTACGGGTCTTGGAGTAAGATCGAATGGGATATGATAGCCTCTGGATATTATTCTTTGCACCCACGCATCTGTTGTTATGAGTTGCCAGGCCTGTAGGTGCAGGGAAAAATCGACCCAAACCTGCTTCCAGAGGAAAGCAATCGGGCCGCTGTTCAGGAGCGCTGGAAGGGTCAGCCAGAGAAAGAATCTCTAGCACCCTGGTTGCACGGACCCCCTCTGCCCTGGGGGGATTGCTCATCACAAGTGTCATGAAAAGATCCTTGGGATTTCTTGAACCACAATTTTCCTCCCCTCTGGTTCCTGAAGTAAGATCTCTGGGGGGGGGGGTGGAAAAACATGTGCCTACAGCAGACAAGGTCTTTCCATCCTTCTCACTACGTGATAGTGTGTCTCTTACTTTGGGACCAAAAAGGGAAGATTTGTTAACAGGCGCGTTGTCAAAGTAAGATTTAAAGTGGTCTGCGAAGTCAGACAAATGCATCCAAGCATGCCGTCTCATGACGATGCCTGATGCGGCTGCTCGAGCTGCCCCCTTGGTAGTGTGAGAGATCAAGCGTATCAAGGAGTTTGACATGGATTCCAGGGTAGCTAGCTGAGAAGCAACAGTATCACACACCTCCTCATGCAGTACCCCCACCAAAGAGGCAGACATTTCTGAGATTAGGTCACTTTGGAGGTGAATAAAGTGTGCCAGATAATTCACCGACTGAATGGCAAAGGTTGCTGAAGCACAGGTCCGCTTCCCCAGTCTGTCCATAGCCCAAGACTCCCTGTTCGGGGGATGAACAGTGGAACTATCTTCTGCAAGTTCCCTCTTGGTGACTGCCGCCATGACCATGGACTCCACTACCAGTTCCTTGGACCAATTGGGCTGGTCTTCAGGGGTGGATAAAATTTTATCTGGCCTCTGGGGGACAGGTTCTATATTGTCTGGGTCCTTCCAGGCACGCTGCACAATAATTGTAATAATCTCATCTGCAGGTGGGGTCACCCAGGAAGTAGATAGCCAAGCACGGAAGACCTGCAAGAACACCAATTCCTCCGAAGAAGGGTTAGAGGGCTTCCAGTCTCCCCTCTGCTTAAGGATCTCGAGAAAGTCTCCAACTGAGACGTCTTCCAGGGAAGACCGTGGAGACCCTTCTCCGTCATCGCAATTGATGCCTTTAGTGATGAATTCCTTAGGGGAATCAAGATGCTTCCTCTTGCAAAGTTTCTTCTGGGGTGGCCCCCTAGTGGGATCTTCTGAGGAAGACTCCAGAAAAAGGGTTCCCTTCAAGGGAAGGTCTTGCGGCTCCCGTGCTTGGGATCCCAGAGTAGGCGGTTGGGACAGCTACATGCTACAGGGGGGTTCTGGTGTAGATGCCAATGGTGCCAACTGTGAGCCTGAAGCAAGGACCCTCTCCATCACCTGGAAAGCAGGCCTGCCTGAGGAGGGATGGGAGTCTGGAACCAAGAAGGACAACTTCGGAACTGGGGTCACACCCCGCCTCCAGATGAGGAGCTCCGGGAGGACCGGTAGCTGCCGGGAGAGCCGTGGCCATAGACAGCACCAACTAAAAAGTAGGTGCCGAACTAGGTGCCATGGTGCTGACAGTCCAATCACTGCTCCAGGAGTCCGCCAGTTCCAAAGGAGCCATTGCACCAAGAGTAATTGGTGCCGACAGGGAAGCCTCTGCTGTCGGTGCTGAGACGGAATGCACTGGGATGGCCAACGGTACCAAAGTCTCCGAGACCTGGGAGGAGGCCAGAGGAGGATATACAGGTGAATATGCCATGAGAGCTTCCGTTCCAAGAGGGAAGGAAGACCTAGCAGGAGTGGGTAATCCTCTAGCTGCCAAAAGCTGGTCCACAACCCTCACTACATTTTGTTCTGAAAGACTCCTGGTGGATCTGATGGAAGCTACTGATGAAGATTCTGGTCTCTCAAGAAATGGACTAAATTGTTGTCCCAAAAAGGGGTCATAAGCGGGAGAATACCTGGTTCTGGGAAGATGCTCGACCTTCGGAACCGACGGTATCAGTGTCAGTGGAGCTGTATAAGACATCAGCATCGTGGCCGGGGATGATGCCGATGCAGGTACAGTAGTCGGAGCCTGTGTCAAAACCAAGGTTAGCATCAAGGGGGGATGTTGCCAAAGCTGGTACAGTGGTTGGTGTCAGAATTATGGGTGGCACCGAGGGAGAAGACATAGAGCCTGGTGCTGAAGTAGTCTGCGCCGAAGGCACAGGAGAAGCCCGGTGTCGACTTGGTTCTGAGGAGGACGGAGATGTCAAAACTAAGTGACTCCATTTCTCTCTATGTTTTTTCACATCCTTATGCTTAGGAGGTGGTAAGACCTCCATCCCAGAAAGATCCTCTGAGAAGGGTGTTTTCAGCATACCCTTAAGAATAAGTTTGTTCTTGTGTTCGACTAGAGTATGGTTGCTGAAGCTAGAACAAATGTCACAGGAAATGTTAATGTGGTCAACGCCCAAACAATAAACACACCAGGTATGACCATCAGAGTTGGGCATTTTACGCCCACACTTATCACACTGCTTGAACCCAAGCTTGGCTTTATCCGACATTCTAACATGCTAATACTACCACACAAAAACTAAACTATCAACAAGAAGATACAGGATAGTGAAAAAGGCTGTGTCTGTTTTTTTTTTTTTTTTTTTTTTTTTTTTTTTACAGAAGGCTAGGAAAAAAGTACCAACAATGGTACTAAGAAATACCAGAAAGGTAAGAGAAGGGCCTACTAGGTACGGAAGAGGGAGTAGTACCAATGATGGTACGAAAGAACTACCAAGGTAGTGGGTAGGGTTTAGACAGATAATAAGAAAAGGTAGAGACAGAAACAACTTTAAACTTGAACAAACTGGCTAGTAAACACTTAGAGCTAGAAAAACCACAAAAAGCTACACTTAGCTGGAGAGAATTGGCACGTCTGGCAAGGAACGCGGCAAACGAGATCTGGAGAGACTATGAGAGGGGCATTGTGGGTAGGTCTTAGCTGAGAGTTTTTGCTGGCGCCAGCTTGGTAACCGCCATGTCGGGTCCGAGGACGGAACCGAAGTCCTAACAGTAAGGAATGAATAAAGATTTACAACATCAGATGCATAAGTTTAAAGGTGCAGGATATGAAATGGGATGAAGTAACGTCCAGAGAGATTGAAACAAAGTTAAGAAAAGCCTATTACTGGAAACCACAAGCCCAGATGCAGTACCTAATGTTTGTTTAAAAGTATTAACTTTGCATGAAGATTTAGCCATGAGTAAGAACTATTTATATGCATACCCGGAACAGACACCAACCTGGCTAACAACAGGCAAAACAATGCTCCTACTTAAGAGTGAACCTGCAAGCTACCATAAAAATTATAGATTAATAACTTGCCTTCCAACGACATATAAACTATACACTGGAATCGATGCAGAATCTAAAAGGGCAATAAACGAAAGTCATATGAAACAAAGGATCATTTGTTGTTAAGTAAAGTCATACTGGAGAACTGTAAAAAGGGGAACAATTTAAGTATACCATGGACTGACTACAAAAAAGCATTTGATAGTATCCCACAATCATGGATAAAAGAGTGCTTAAAAATGTATAAGATACAACCTACACTGATAGACTACATTATCCATGACCATGAAACAGTGACAGACCACTTTGCAATTAAGCCATGATAAATGACAGATTATTATCCCATGGATAAAAATTCAAAGAGGAATATTCCAGGGAGACTTTCTGTCACCGTTGCTATTCTGCCTTGCCATTAACTCATTAAGCTGTTTACTTAACAGCTTCGGCCATGGCTACAATTTGGCTTCTAGAAAACAACAAAGTGTAAAGACTTCTCATCTGTCTTTGTTGATCATTTAAAACTGTATAGCTCATCCGATGAGGAACTGAAGGCACAGCTGCAGGTCGTCAAAACTTTTTCAGATGATATAAGAATGTCATTTGGTCTTGATAAGTGTGCAAAAGCAACCTTTAAAGCAGGAAAACCGCAGCACCAGGAAAACATCAGTTTGAGACAAGAATGTGATATAAATGAACTTGAGCAGCAGGGAGTGTATAAATATTTGGGAACTGATGAAGAATCAACAATAAAACATGAACACATGCGAACAAAACTTGACGTTACTACTGACACAGCAGGGTGCTATTTTGGATTTTACACCTGCAAGCCGATAAGGAAGGCGGGCTTAATGGCAAGGTGTCTAAGAATGAGACTGAAACAGAAACGGTTATTTAAGAGTCGATGACACAACACTGCATGTTTTTCTTCAGTATTCTAATTTGGCATTCTGGCTGTGGAGTGCTTGTCTGGTTTGTTGGTGTATACTAGAACAGATACCCCAGCCATACATCCAATGAGGATTCTCAATAGCAGGTCAGAAATGTCTGTATACACCTCTGAACACATACAGCACGGATCTCAAAATCAAGAATTCTCTTTCAAGGACAATGTTGGTGAGTAGTCAGGTCTACTGTGGTACCCACAGTGAATTACGTTTCTTGTGAGACTTAGAAGGGGAAGTAGAGCATTCAAAACTGCCCGACAGGATGCAATCCTCTGCAGCAAGAAGGCTTCTTCTTTTTGTACTGGGTCACTTTGAAAGGCAAAGCTGGGGGTTTGTATATACCCTCATTGACAGAAAAGTTATTTTCCTTCTTATGAAGTTTGACACTTTCGCAGAAGGCAATTTAAAGGGAACCTTCCACAGAGTGGGATATCCAGAATGTCCTGGTGAAGTTTCTTCTTAAAGGCTAGCCTCGGTAATGTTATTGGCATAGTCATTTTTGCTTCATTTTATTAATTTGTTAACTGGTTAAATCTCATGGGTGATGTGGACGCAATGTCTGGTTAAGTGGCTTGCTTTGTGTCACACATTTGGCAAATGGTGACTGGCAGAATAAAACCCTGGACTGTAGGATAAATCTCATTACTTACTCCCAAACCTAATGCATTAGTGGCTGTCATTCCAACACCTTTATCAAAGTGATGCAGGCAACATGAAACTCTATTGAAGCCATTCTCTGGCTCTTGACCACAAATTCTCAGAATTAGTGAGTTCTACCAACTTTCATAGTGCTTATTTATTAAAATGGACTGGAAATGTGACAGGATTGTCCTAAAACTTACAGTGATAGAGGAAAGCACATCATTCTCAAATGGTCCAGAGTTGCATGTCCTGTATCCCAGCAAGAATTAAGCACGGTGTTTGGGCATACAAGCTTTATGATGGAATAAAAAACTTTAAGAGTTTGCTTGATGACTTTAGAGCAAACACACCAGTTAGCTTGGAGCTTGTAAAGAACAAATAACTTCTGGCTGCTGAAGAGAGAGTACATGAGTGCTTTCAAGCTGCAAAAAACAGAATTGTTAAAGACAAGGTCGAAAGATGTAATAAGTCAAATCTCCTTTTTTTCCATCCTGAGTATTAGACTACTCTTTTCTGAGAGGGGGGTTTCTAAAAAGAAGGCTCATTTCGGGGATGCAAGTAGAAGAGGAATCACTACCACTGTTATTCTAGGGGAATGGTCCACCGACTCCCATGCGCAACAACTTTCTGGTTTAAAAGGCAACATTTGCACTTGTTTCCTGCCTTTCCTGTAACTAGTCTAGTCCAGATACAGATTTGCTGTAGCCAGGACTGTTGGTAAGCTTCTTTAGCCCTCCCCAAGCCCTTCTGTGTTGGGGGGAAGCCTTCTAGCTTATCAGTGAGAGTGGTAAGCACTAGGTAGCCTATCTACCACAACAGGAGTGGTTTCTGGCCCAGAAATTGTAATTATTGGCCGTTTGGGCAGTTTTTCCATCTCTTTCAACTTTCTGGTTTAAAAGCCTGCGTTTGTGCTTGTTCCCCGCCTTTCCTGTAACTAGTCTAGTTCAGGTACAGATTTATTGTATCCAGGACTGTTTATAAACTTCTGAGCCCCCAAGCCTTTCAGTGTTGGAGGGAAGCCTTCTAGCTTATCAGTAGGAGTTGTAAGTACTAGGTAGCCTATCTACCACAAGAGGAGTGTTTTTTGGCCCAGAAATTGTAGTTTATTGACCATTTGAGCAGTTTTTCCACATCTTTCTACTCAGTTTATTGACCATTTGGGCAGTTTTTCCATCTCTTTCTACTCTCTGGTTTAAAAGCCTGCATGTGTGCTTGTTTCCCGCCGTTCCTGTAACTAGTCTAATCCAGATACAGATTTGCTGTATCCAGGACTCTTGGTAAGTTTCTGAGCCTCCCAAGCCTTTCTGTGTTGGAGGAAAGCCTTCTAGCTTATCAGTGAGAGTGGTAAGCACTAGGTAGCCTATCTACCACAAGAGGAGTGGTTTCTGACCCAGAAATTGTAGTTTATTGGCCGTTTGGACAGTTTTTCCATCTCTCTCATCTTTCTGGTTTAAAAATCCACATCTGCACTTGTTTCCCACCTTTCCTGTAACTAATCTAGTCCAGACACAGATTTGCTGTATCCAGGACTGTTTTTAAGCTTTGGAGCGGTGCCAAAGTCTGCTCTTCAATTTTTTCCCTTAGATCTGCTAGTTCTCTCCTCTCCTACATTTTATTAGCTTACTAGTTTAGCACTTTACCAGACTTCTTGTAGCAATTATTGTAGCACACAAAGGTGCTACCAGCACTAAACGTTCTACAAGAAAACAGCTCCAGTATTTATTAATGCCCACCCCTCCGGGCATGTCTAAAGGTCAGTTC